>NW_006159715.1:2332827-2348533 GCF_000334495.1 Tupaia belangeri chinensis | reverse complement strand
CAGAGTCTAATTTTTAGTATTTTTTTTTTTACAGATTAAAGATCTGACAGAATTTTGTGTAGTTTGCCTATGCTTTCAAACTTTACAGATACAGTCTCACTTTTTATAAAAAATAGCTATTCATCCTACCTTCTGTAATCTTACCTCATTTTATTCCAAGCAACTTTATCGATCAGGATTTGATCAGAGAAGCATTAGGACTAATAGATAATAGATATAGGATAGGGATTTGAGCTCACGTGCTGGTGGGAATTGGTTAAACAGTCTAGGGTTTTTTTTTTTTTCCCATAGGGTGTGTGTGCTCGCTGGTGAGAGGCAAAGCTGAGAGAGAGAGAGAGAGAGAGAGAGAAGAGAGAGAGAGAAGAGAGAGAGAGAGAGAGAAGAGAGAGAGAAGAGAGAGAGTTAGAACTCATTCCCCAGGAATGGGATTTGGGGAAACGCACTCTGGCTTGATTAAATCAATGCAAAACAAGTCCATGAGCCTCAACTTCCCACTCGTGCTCCTTATCAAGGGCACTTAAGGCACTGTCCCCACAGTGAAGCGGTGACATTTTATCTCCACCATGGCATAGAGCCTGTTCTGTGAAGGGCCAGATAGTACGTTAGGCTTTCAGGTCACAGATGGGTTTTATCTTGTGTTCTTTATGACCTTTTAAAAATATAAAGGCCATGTTTAGTTGGTGGAGGGAGTTTGCTGTTCCTGGCAAGAAGGACCTGACCACTTCTAATGGCTCCACCTTCAGCTCCCTGGGATCAGGAGGGGGTCCCTTCATCTCCTGGGCTTGGAGCTTCACGTCCGCAGAATGAGTGTTTCAGGCTAGTTCACTGCCAAGGTCAATGAGGCAAGGTGGTCTGAATTTTGTGCGGTCCACACACCTGCACTCTGAAAATTCTTACCACACAATGGGAATGACTTTAAATATACCTTTTGCTTCTGAAAATAAATTAATACATACGATTTAATAATTCTCAACAGAGGGGCCAACCGGTGGCATGGTGGTTAAGATGATGCACTCCCACATGGCCGACCACAGTTCGAGTCCTGAACCTGGCGGCTTGCTTTCTCACTTTCCTCTTCTTTCTCTCTCTGTCTCTTTGATCAAATTTAAAAATAATAATAAATAATAATAACACATAAAATTAAATGACAAAATAATTTTTAAAATGAATAATTCTGAAGAGAATGGACACCCTGTAGTAAATACGGTTTTTAGAAGGGATCATAAAAGCCTTTGTTTACCTCTGCACGGACATCATTAGAGCACCATATTGGTAGGAGAGGCTGTTTAAAAAAGGAAGATTTAGACTGAGTTGTAAACATTTGTAACAAACTTGCTTTCCCCTCTCAAATGAAAACTCCTGCTTGACTGAAACAAACTTACACAAGTACTACCAGCAGGCTCTGTTCCGTAAGGATACATTTCATTCTATTTTAAAATATCTAAATCAGACCGGTAAATTAGGAAAACCAATGTAGAGCTTTCTCCTCCTCCTCCTCTTCCTCCTCCTCTTCTTCTTTTGCAAACACAGCAGAATGAAGAGCACATAACATATAATACTTCTATTTATTTTTAGGTGGACAATTATGGAGATTCCAAATTGGGATTCACAACGATTTAAGGCTACATTCTCAATGACTGATGCACCTGCCAGAAATACTGGGGCTGGCTCAGGACTGGTCCCAGGACATGCAGGAACCCAAGACTTTCATTTAAGAAGGAATCTTTATTTAATGCCCCAAGCATTTATTGAGCTTTCATTACATGTTGGGTGCCATGCTGAAGACGTTGATGCAACCCAAGACAATGAAGCTCTCATTTCCTAGTCTGGCTGATGAGAAGTTAAACGCCAGCTCTAGAAACTTGAATGAGAAGATGCTGCATGTAACTGTTCATTTAGGAACAGGAATGGAGGAAGAAGCTAAAAGATAAACTTTTAAAAAATATACTAAACAGGGAATCAGCAGTTAGCGTAATGGCTATGTTGCTGGACTCCCACGTAGTCGACCACGGTTCGCGTCCCGAACCTGGTGGCTTAGAACTCATGCCAGGCGTGTGTGCGTGCGTACCCAAGATCCCGAGAGGAGAATGGAGGAGAAGGGACTGCAGCGTGACCATCCCCCCAGGGGGGTGATTTCTCGCTTTCTGTCTCTATGTCTCTCTCTGTCTGTCTGGTGAGCACACGCGCCCTATAGCAAAAACCTCTCAAAAAATATATATATATAATATACTAAATAGGGGCCGGCAGGTAGTGCAGTTGTTAAGGTGCTGGATTCCCACATGGCCAATTGCAGTGCAGCCCTCCCCCGCAGACAGTGATTTCTCACTTTCCCTCTCTCTGTCCCTCTCTGGTGCACTCACATGCCCTACGGGGAAAAAGTAAATAGAAATAAAAAGCACTAACTAGAGCAGCACAGCACATGGTAGGAAGACGTCGAAGATAACTGAGCTGGAACTTGTAGGGGTCTTGTGTTACAACAACCAACCAATGAAACCTCTCAGAGACCACATTTTGCTCTACGCTCTTTGGACCGTGTACCCTGGAAGGAGTTGGCCTCGAAGTGATCTGAGTTGTCTTACTCCAATACACACAATGTTCTTTCTTTGCCTCAAAGACGTGTAAGCGCTGTCCACTTGGCCAGGCTCTGAACATACTAAAATACGAAGTTATTTCTGAAAACATAATCCTGAAGAGTTCAGGCTTCTTTCTTTTTGATCACTCCTTACTTAAGACAACTAATAACAGAATGAGATACATCTTTTAAAGTTATGTTTTCCAGCCACTTTTTTCCCCTCCATAAGCTGAAGTCATGTACCCTCTTTCAGGCTTGAAATGTCAAACTGAAAAACATCACCAGGGATGAAGATCTCGAAACGTGGCGAGGAGCAGAAAGGTGTGTGTGAAGACGTCACCACTAAGCCACAGCTCGGAGCCATTTCTCTAACGTTTCTATACGTTGCACAATGCACAAATGTGTCTGAAAGTATCTTTACATTTAAGAACCCTTTTGCTATTTCATAAAGCTGATGTCTTATTACCATGAAATCAGCCATGTTAAACTCCAAGAACTCTCCTTTCCTTTTTTCTTTCTTTCTTTTCTCTCTCTCTCTCTCTCTCTCTCTCTTTTTTTTTTTTTTTTTTTTTTGCCATAGGGTACATGTAATTGCTAGAGAGAAATAGAGATACCGTGCGAAGGGAAGGAAAGTGAGAAATCAAGGGAGGGATGGTCATGCCACAGTCCTTTCTCCTCTCTTCTCTTCCTGGGATTTTGGGCATGCACTCACATGACGCTGACATGATTTTTCAAGTTGCCAGGTCTGAGACTTGAACCATAGTTAGCCATGTAGGAGTCCAGTACCTTAACCACTGTGTCACCTTTTCCTAATTTTTTAGAAAATTAGAACTCTTTCTAGTTCTTTTATTTTTTGACAAAAAGGGTATATGAGTTACAAATGAAGAGTATAATCATGGCTTATTCCGTATCTTCAAACCTGGCAAGGAGTGAGCAGCCAGCAATGGAGGAGGGGCCACATTCTCCTCCAGGCCTGGAGACCCTTAGCGAAGGGTCCCAGCTAGGGGAGCCATTTCAGGTATTTCCTCCTCCGCAGTAACACCTGGCCTAGCTTCTGGTGCTGCTTGTTCCTGGAGTTACTTTGTATTAAGTGGGAATTCATGGTCCACTCTTGATGGTGTGAACAAGAGGGCACTGCTGTGGGGTGGCCGAGGCCACGTGGGAAGCCCAGGTACAATTCCTGCTCAACCTAAACAGGCAGGACCCAGTGGCACACCCTTGTGGTCCTGGCTAACTGGGAGACTGCACTGGGGAGGGAGAATCATGACCAAAAACAACCCTTCTTCACCCCTGTCTCCCCCTCCCTTCCCCTCACCTATTCATTTTCTCTGTAATTTAGGGGGGAAAAAAGGCCTAGGTGATTTGGCACAGGTGGTAGCATACTGATCTGCAATGCTGGAAGCCCCATGGCCAACCACAGGTTTGAATCCCAAACCCACCTGAAACATGCCAAGCACATGCCCCCAAGATCCTCGCTAGGTGGAGGGCTGGGGGAGGGGAATGATGAGACCCAACCCAAGGTGCCTATACCTGTGTCAGAAAGAAATTAAACTTGAAAAAAGGCACTTTGCCTATAATTTAAAAAAATTTAACGCCATGTGTCATCTAGGGAAATATCCTATAAATGTCCAGCCATCACATCAAATTCTACATCAGAGGAGGGAGAGTGGTGGCCCCATGAACCTCTCCTTCTCTGAGGCATTGCCTTATTTCCAGCACTGCTACCTCTGGGAGGCTCACTTGGTCTGTTCCTGCCCCGAGCACCCAGCAGATATAAAGCATGTGTCCACTGGCCCTGAGGAGGCCATGTCACCCTGCTGCAGCACACATGCCACCAGGAGGGGCTGAGCCTGGGTCAGTGCTGCTCTTGGGCTCCCAGCTGGGGCGGTCACCAGCTTATCTCGGCCACACACGTCTACACCCCTCAGCAGAACAGATAGAGGAAGGCGTAGGAAGTGGGCCGAGGTCCACACTTCCCTCCTCTCCTTCCTTCCCAGTGACACTTTCAAGGCATTATCGCAGATGGCCATGTGGAATGTAGCCTCCTTACTCTCCACGCCACCTGCTGACCCCATCCACATGTATTTTAACCTCAAAGTGACCTTTGTCTCATTTCTCCAAGAGGTTGGGGAGGACGTTAAGTTCTTTCTTATTAGGCATCCAGGCGCAGACTACGTGAATGACACGACAGCATGAACTGGTCAGGCCTGCTTACAGGAGTAAGGGGTGGAGTCGAAGGATGAGGGAAGAGCTTCCGTAAGACACCTGACACATTTCCCAGAGCGGCTTTGGCCACCCGTGACTCCAGACTTCTCCTCATACTATCTTCCCTTTCCTTCTATTGTGGTAACACACACATAATACTAGCTGCCCTTTCCTTCTATTGTGGTAACACACACATAACTTTACCATTGCACTTATATTCCGTGTATGGTTCAACAAGTACTTTCATGGTTCAACCAGTATCCGTCTCTTCTCCGGAGCTTCTCCATCACCGCACACTAACAGCCTGTAGCCATTAAATAAGGACTCTCATCCCCACTTCTCTCAACCCTGGTAACCTCCATGCACTTTCCTGTCTCTATGAATTTGACTATTCTAGGACCCTTGGATGATATTGGGCTTACTGCACACAAAAATGGAGGACCACATAGGGACAACTGCATGGTGGGACCTTCGGCTGAAGATAGAGGCCTCAGAAGAAACCAATTCTGTCAACACCTCAGTCTCAGACCTTGAACCTCAAGAATGGTGAAAAAATAAATGCCTGTCCTTCTAGCTTTTTTTTTTTCTTTTCAAAATGTGTCAGAGGTTTGAACCTCAAGAATGCTGAAAAAATAAATGTCTGTCCTTCTAGCTTTTTTTTTTTTTCTTTTCAAAATGTGTCAGAGGGCACATATGCTTCTCCTCTGTCTTTTCCTCCTTTTGGGATTTTGGACATGCATGCACATATGACTGGTGTGCTTTTTTTTTTTTTTAAGAGATTTTTGCTATAGAGTGCATGCACTTGCCAGAAAGAGACAGAGAGAGAGAAAGCAAGAAATCACTGCCTAGGGGGGATTGCCACGCCATAATCCCTTCTCCTCCATTCTCCTGTTGGAATTTTGGGCACGCACGCACACGCGCCCAGTGTGTTTTAAGCTTCCTGGTCCAGGACCCAAACCGTAGTCAACTACATGGGAGCCCAGCGATGTCACTATTATGACATCTGCTGGTCCCCACACCTGTGTTTTTTTTTTTTTTTTTTTTTTAAGCTGCAGGGACCAAGACTTGATCCATGTGGTTAGCCATATGGAATCCAGCCACCTTACCCATTAGGCTGTTCCTACATCTTTGTTCTTTAAGTCACTTAGTCTGCAGTAATTAGAAACATTCGCAAACTAATACACATTTTAAGACCGAATCCTCTTTCATTATATGTATCTACCGCATTTTATTAGTCCAGTCATCCATTGACGTTTGCATTGTCTCCATTCTTTGGCAATTGTAAATAGTGTGATTTCAAACGTTGGTGCCCACACTCTGTTCAAGCCCCTGACTTCTTTTGGGTATATACCTAGAAGTGCAATTCCTAGGTCATACGGCAATTCTATTTTATTTCTGAGGAACTGCCACACTGTTTTGTACTTTTTCTTTGTTCATGACAAAGCACGTGCGCACACATGTGACAGTGAGAGGGAGATAAGTACTTTCCACAGGGTCTGGTCACGCTGCGATCCTGACCAAGCCTGTTAGTCCTGGGCACACATGCCCATGCCTGGCATGATTCAGGCTGACTGCGCTGGGGATTCGAGGCGCCATGGGGATTTGGCTTCTCCTGAGCAGGGCATTACCACTGTGCCACAGAGCCAGGCCGTACTTCACGCTTTTCACTTCACTCACCACTCATGGCCAAAAGCTGCAGGACAGGCCCAGCCACAAGGGCGCTGTCACATTCCTGTAGTCCGGCAGTTCAGGAGGCAGACACAGGAGGATCGTGAGCTCACAGCTGCCCTGGGCAACATAGCAAGACCTTGTGTGAAAGAGCCAAGCATGGAGGGACACGGCTGTGGTCCCAGCTACTCAGGGGGGTGAGGCAGGGCGATTGCAACATGGTGAGATCCCGTCTTAAAGAAGTAAATAATAAGGGCTGACTTTCCCTCTCTCTCTGTTTCTCTCTGGGCAAATTAAAAAATAATAATGATGATGGGACCAGCAGTTAGCATAATGGCTATGTTGCTGGACTCCCATGTAGTCAACTGCAGTTCTAGTCCTGGACCCGGTGGCTTAAACTCACGCCGGGCGCTTGTGCATGCATGCCCAAGATCCTGAGAGGAGAATGGAGGAGAAGGGATTGTGGTGTGGCCATCCCCCCTGGGGGATGATTTCTCGCTTTCTGTCTCTCTGTCTCTCTCTGTCTTCCTGGTGAGCACACACGCCCTATAGCAAAAAACTCTCCAAAAAAAAAAGATAATAAATAACTTAAAAAATACATTTAAAAGTAATTAAGTACATAAATAATAGAGTCACAGATGGAATGTTTAATAAAAAAGAGAACTGTATGGGGCCAGCTGATGGCCTATTGGTTAGAGCAACTGAATCCCACATAGCAACTGACTCCCACAGAGTTTGAGTCCTGGACCCAGAAACTTGAGGAACGCACCAGGCATGTGTGCATGCATGTGCGAAATCCTGAAAGGACGGAGAAAGGAGAAGGGACTGTGGTGTGGCCATTCCCCTTAGGAGGTGCTTTCTCCTTTCCCTTGCTCTGTTGCCAGTTTGCACCCTCTAGCAAAACGAAAAGCAAACAAACAATAGTATGTATACTGGTTTGGACCCTAGAAATTGAGTCCTCTGTTCTGTTTTAACACAATGTTCTATTATGATGAAATTTTCCTAAAAACCAGAATTGGCTTTTAATCTGTTTTTGTGTTTGTTTGTTTGTTTTGTTTTAGTTATTTCATATCTCTTCTTTTTACCCCAACTTTTCACTCAGCTTACAGTTTTTCCCACTCCTTGGTTATTTTTTGTACCATTAAGTTCAACCATTTTGACTCCTTTCCACTTGCCAAGCAATTACTCGTGTGGCCATGTGACCATGACTTATATATCCAGCTTAATCTTCCATCAGGACATCTCCTTTCCACTGGCTAATGACCCATGATCAGGAACAACACTGAAAGGGGGCTAGATCCTCATGCCTCATAAATTGCCCCAAGGTAGACCCCCACTCCCTTGCTTTCCCACTGGGAGAATTCCTCCAGAGGAGCAACTTCAGTAAGAGCTCTGCCACAAAGGCTCTGAATTAGCCTCAATTGGGAAAAGCAAAAAAAATTGGCTTGGAAGGAAAATTCTCTCGGAGGCATTGCAGCTTTCAGAAACTGAAACATGTACAAATCAGCATATATGAACATGAAAAAATACTCAACATCTCTTACCATAGGAGAAATGGACATTAAAAACCACAATGAGATACCCCTTAATCCCAGTTAGAATGGCTAAGATTGAAAAACAGTGTTTAAGTGCTGGTGAGGTTGTGCTGAAAAGAGAATCCTCCTACACTGTGGTGGGAATGTAAATTAGTATAGCCACTATGAAAAACAGTATGAGGTTCCTCAGAAACCTACAAATAGAACTACCATACGACGTGAGTAATTCTACTCTTAGGTATCTACCCAAAGGATAGGAAAACCCTCAGTCAGAAAAACACTTGCATATCAGTGTTTATTGAAGCATAATTCACAATTGCTAGGACATGGAATCAACCCAAATGTCCAAGAACAGATGAGTGGATTGAAAAAAATGTGGCACATGTACTCTGTAGAATACTACTTAGCCATAAAAAGAGAGAGAGAGAGAGAGAGACGCTGACATTTGATACAAAAGGGATGGATATGGAAGATTTAAAATTAAGCAAAGCAATCCCAACTATAAAAGACAGGCATTGTATATCCCCACTTCATATATATAGAATGTCTGCACTCTGTAGAAGGAACTGAAGGACTGTAAGGTATAATAGCAGAGAGGGCAACTGTGGATACCAGAGACCATATAGGAGGGAGTGGATCAGGGAAAAAATAAAACATTTAATAGACACAAAAATGAAAAGTTATCTGTTGATAATAATGCATATGGCAATGTCTTACTTGACTAATATGCACCATATTCAGGCTGAGAAAAAAACATGTTGCATACTGTAAAGATGGAGAGTGATTGGGAACCAGCAGTTAGCGTAATGGCTATATTGCTGGATTCCCACGTAGTCAACCGCGGTTTGCGTCCCGGACCCGGTGACTTAGAACTCATGCCAGGCGCATGTGCGTGTGTGCCCAAGATCCCGAGGGAAGAATGGAGGAGAGGGGATTGTGGTGTGACCATCCCCCCTGGGGGGTGATTTCTCGCTTTCTGTCTCTATGTCTCTCTCTGTCTGTCTGGCGAGTGCACATGCCCTGTAGCGAAAACCTCTAAAAAAAATAAAAGGATGGAGAGTGATTAAAAGTAAATAAAAAATAAATTTAAAAAAATAGATAAGAGGACCAGCAGGTGGCGTGGTGGTGAAGGTGCTGGACATTCCCACATGGTTGGCCATGGTTTGAGTCCCGGACCTGGCGGCTTGCTTTCTCACTCTCTGTCTCTCTCTGGTCAAATTAAAATAAATGAATGAATAGATAAAATTAAGTAAATAATTATATTTAAAAAATAGATAAGAATATATGTAGTACATATAGCTCATAAGGATACTTGGTAAGCCTTTTAATTGACATCAGTGATATCTAATGAATTTCAAATATTAAATAAAAAATTAAAAGAAATGGAGGTGAGCCAGTGGTTGTTCTCAGACTTGGCAGAGAACTGTTACCTGAAAAGCTTTGCTAACTCACTCCTACCTCCCCTATTTAGTGGCCTTGAGCAAAGTAGCTTTGCTATAGCTCCCACACCCTAAAAGCCACCAGCCTAGTTAGAAACCCAGGAAGATATCTGTGAGGGGACAGAAGAGATGAAACAAAAAACAGCTCACCTCACCTTGAGAGAGAGGAGGGACACCAGCAATTATATTTGTTTCTGCTGAGTACTTTCTTTCTGTTTTGTAACGATGCTACAGTTAATTGTTTTTCTAATTAAAAAAGAGTACATGGCCATAAAAATGCAAAGTAATTGAGGGCCAACTGAACTTGAACTGGTTCCCATCAGAAGGTGTAACCTTAGGTCATTCTGTCCATTAAAAGAAAAAAAAAAAAGGCTTTCATTTTGTTAACACCTGTGTAATAACATGTCTGTAGAAACAAGTAACAAAGCTAGAAAGAATCCATAATTGCTGGGCGGAATGAGTAGCTGAGATTGTTTAAGATACAATGTATGCAAAGCTATAAGCACCACGGCTGACAGTTGTAGAGACTCAGTAAATGCAAGTATTGTTTCCAACACTTTCCTTAAATACTCTGTGGGTGCAGGGCTCACTACCATGGAAGGAATCTTAATTGAAGAGTGCCCTCCAGAGGCCACTGGGAGTTCCAGTGTGCTGACAGTTGAAGGAAGGTCCAGGGGAAAAGGTCCAAAACGAAACACAATTTAAGTTTTCTTTTGCCTTTATGCAGAGTCGACACTCAAGCTTGATGTCCTAGGGCTTATGAGAACCTGATGATGGTCTGATTTGTGGGCCACCAGTGGCCTTTGGTCCAGAGTTTGTTTCCAAGGGATTCTTTATGACGACGTGAAATCTTGTGGAAATGAGTGCAACTGCAAGCCCGCAAGCCCCTAGGGGGCTTCATCCCACCCCTCTCTTGGAGACATTGTTCTCAGCCCTGCCCTTTTCTGCATGTCCATTCTGTGTTCCTCTAAAGGAACGAGATTCCTCTTGATGGCTGCTCTTCCATAACCTTTGCATGCACCTGTGGTGCTGGTTCTTTCTGGATATGATTCCAGACCTGCTTCTCTTTGACCTTTTAGCTCAGCTCACGCAAGTACACAGCTTGCTCTCCCACTGGCTCTATTGCAAATTCTCAGGAAATAAAACTGTTCGCCTATCAAGGCTATTGGCTGTATCTAGTTTATCTATATATTCCTGGTGGATGGCCAACAGGTGGAGGTGGGGATATGTGTGTGTGAGGGAGACAGGGCCAGGGGCACGTCATACAAATTAAATCTAGCACATAAAGAACTGTGGGAAGGGCAAGCATTTCAAAGAATTTTATTTTCTTTATTTGTGCTGGAGTATGTGCACACGAGTGTGTGCACATGGAAGAGAAAGGGACAGGGAGGAGCGCCCTCTATGGGGTCTGGTCATGCTGTGATCCCCTTCCTCCAGTGCCTAGCACATGGGATCCTAGGCACTAGGGCATGTCCAGTCTGCTTTAGGCTGCCTGGACTGGGTGGTGGCCACGTGGGATTCTGTGCTCTTGAGCAGCACATTCCCACTGCAGCACAGAGCAGCCTCAAAGAGTGTTTCTCTGCTAACAATGAACTGGTACTTACAAGAGGCCTTACCAGAACTCTTCTAAGAGCCTTACACATGTTAACTCTGCTTTTGATTGGTTTGTTTTTGTTTTAATACCAGACGGCACATGTACATGCATGAGAGAAAGAGAAAAACAAAACAAAAAATCCAGCGGGCCTGGTCACAATCCTTTTTCCTCCAATTCTCCATCTCATTAGGATCCTGCCCCGAATGTTTTTCAAGCCACAGGGGCTGGAACTCAAACGCTGATCAACCGCGTGAAATCTGGCTTCCTCTCCACGCACTAACTCTCTTCATCTTCACAGCCTCCCTTGAAACTTGATCCTGTTACCATCTCCCGCTTTTCAGAAATGATTGCTGACAATGTTTGTGTATCTTCTGCTGATTTTCCTGATGCATTTTATTCCAATTTTATAGATGAAATCAAAACTTACAGGTGCTGAGCCAAGACCGAAGCGAAGGCAGAGTCAGGGCCAGGATGTTGACCAGTAACCCACCCTCCCTTCCAGGGTATCCCTTATGGCAAGGTAGATAATGCAGCCAATGCACAGAAAAATGCTAGATTTGGTTTCATTCTCAGGAGGTTATAATCTGGTTAAAAAAGACAAGTTACGCACGTGAAAGAATAAACAATGAGACAGGAATGAAGTACTAAAGTTTGTGCTGCCATTGTATCAATTTTCTACTGCTGTCTAATAAATGACAACACATGTTGAGGCTTTGGAGCAGCCTGCGTTTATTAGCTTCTGGTTCTGTAGGTGAGAAGGACGGTGGGGCACGGCTGGGCTCTGTTTAGTGTTGCCAAAGGCTGACCTGGTGGTGATGGCTGGAGCTGCCGACGATCTCATCTGAGGCTCGAGGACCTCTTCCAAGCTCACCAGTTGTTGGCAGAGTTCGGTTCTTGGCAGCCGTAGGATGGAGGTTCCCATTTCCCTTCCATTGGGTTGTCAGGAAAGTCATAACATGTTTTTCTATTTTTCTATGCAAAAATACATCATGACTTTTTGGAGACCCAACTAAGGATTGGTCTCAGCTCCTAGAGAGTGCACCTGCAGTTCCCAAGAAGGCTATTTGTTTTCTTCTAGGCTAGCTGGAGTGTTTCTCTGACTGCTCCTTCTGGTATCAGTCAGAAGACCCCTGCTTTCTTTTCTTTTCTTTTCTTTTTTTTTTGGAGAGGTTTTTGCTATAGGGCGTGTGTGCTCGCCAGACATACAGAGAGAGACAGAGAGATAGAAAGCGAGAAATCACCCCCCAGGGGCCACGCCGCAATCCCTTCTCCTCCATTCTTCTCTCGGGATCTTGGGCACGCACTCACAAGCGCCCAGCGTGAGTTTTAAGCCATGGGGTCCAGAACACGAACCGTGGTCGACTACGTGGGAGTCCAGCGACATAGCCATTACGCTAACTACTGGTCCCAGAAGACCCCTGCTTTCAAAGGGTTTGTGGGATCAGGTCAAGCCCACCTGAATAACATCCTTTCTTAAAGTCAACTGTACTTGGGACCAGCAGACGATGTAATGACCATGTTGTTGGATTCCCATGTAGTCGACCACAATTTAAGTCCCAGACCTGGAAGCTTAAAACTCATGCTGGATGTATGTACGTGCATGCCCAAAATCCCAGGAGAAGAGTAGAGGAGAAGGGATTGTGGCATGGCATTTCCCCTGGGGGGTGATTTCTCGCTTTTTATCTGTCTCTTTTGTCTCTCTGGAGAGCACACACACCCTATAGAAAAAAAGAAAAAGAATAGTCAACTATGCTTTATAATATAACGTAGTCATGAGAGTAAAATCCATTAAATCCATGGATATGGTGGGTTTATTAGCCTTTTATTTGAATTGCTAACAGAAATACTGAGACCTGGTGATTATTTATTTATTTATTTATTTATTTTGAGAGGTTTTTTGCTATAGAGTGCATGTGCTCGCCAGAAAAACAGAGAGACAGAGAGACAGAAAGCAAGAAATCACTTCCTAGGGGAGATGGCCACACTGCAATCTCTTCTCATCCATTCTCCTCTCAGGATCTTGGGCAAGCACACACATGTGTCCAGTGTGAGTTTAAGCCACCAAATCCAGGACTCAAACTGTGGTTGACTACATAGGAGTCCAGCGATGTAGCCATTATGCCATCTGCTGGTCCCATGACCTGGTGATTTATAAAGAATAGAGGTTTATTTAGCTCACGGTTTGGAGGACCAAAGTCCAGAGGTATTCTGGTGCAATTCTGGTGCAATTGCAGCAAAGCGGAGGGCGAAATCTTTAGCAGAGCAGGTAAAGTCTCTATTTATGCTGGTCTTCTTTCCCCTCTTATAAACCTATAAGAACTCATCACAGGAGCTCAGTCAAGTCCCAGCACATGAACCTTTTGGGGACTAACCATTATCCAAACCGTAACACTGGATGGGGGTATGTGTGCACTCTTGGGGACAATTTTAGAATCTGGCCTACTATATACCATTAACAGAGACGATGTGTATGTGTAGGTCAGAGATGTTTGCACAAGGGGAAGAGGAAAGGTTTCACAGAAGGGGAGGCCTTGAACTGGGCCAGGAAGGATGGACCATGCTGGAAATTTTTGACAGCCTCTCCTGGGGTAGCCTTAGAAACTTAACGTGAATCAAGATAATGTGGAAAATGTCAACAGTAAGAATTTCAAAGAATATTAGGAAAAATTTTGACAGTGAGTTGGAAGAGGGAACCAGCACTACTATTAAGGGGTGATATAACACAATCAGAATACTATGTGAGGACCCCAAAGATAACTATACAGATTGGAAGAACAAAAATATAGCGCCCAGAAATAGAAATGTATGACTACATACATAAGTATATATAAATCACAATAAGTCAAGCCTCACAAATTGAGAAATTAATTATTAATAATGATGTTTGCATATTGGGAAAAATTAGACATACAAACCCCAAACACACACACACACACAGAAGATAGCAACATCTTGAGATGCAAAGCAGCGAAGAATTATTACAAGAGAAAAAAAGATTAAACTCAGCCATAGACATACTGGGTTGTTGCAAAAGACAAGATGTGTTTTTTCTATGTAAAAATGCATTATGAATTTTCGGACAACCCAATAGTTAAAATTTCTACACAACAGTAACAACAACTTTAAAAAGATTAAGAAGAATTTTAACCATATGGGGCCAAAGGACAAGATCTATAATATCTTAAAGCATATCCAATGCTGAAGATTAAGACTCCAACAGGGAATAGACAAAGCACACAAATAAGTCATTTAGATGACGGATAAAATAAAGTAGAAAACAACAAAACCCAGCAAATAGGAAAACGGCCGAACTTCCTGATCAAATAATTGCAAATTAAAACCATAAAAATAAGACATATTTCTGCTAAGTAAGCATACATTTAATTTATAATAAATTAAATAGTAACAGTAATCCACTCTAGAAATGCTCCTGGTACACCAGCACACATACGTGACCAGCACAGTTGTAATCTGGTAAAACAATCTGTCAGAAGCAATTGGCTGGAACTGGGAGGTGGTGTGGTGGTTAAGGCACTGTATACCCACATGGCTGAACACGGTTCAAATCCTGAACCTGACAGCTTGCTTTATCACTTTCCTCTTCTCTCTCTCTCTCTGGTAAAATTAAAAATAATAATTAATAAAATTAAATACCTAATTTTATAAAAGCAATTTGGCAAAAAAGTCATGTTACCATGTGGATGATTGTTGGTCCCCCAGTCTTTGGAATTTGATGTTGGAAGGTGGTGGGGCCCAGTGGGCAGTGATTGGGTCAGGGTGATTGTCTCACTGAAGCAACATTTGTGAATAGGTTAAGGATCTTTTGAGACCCGTTGGGTTCTAGTTTGCATGAGAAGGGGTTAGTTCTCAAGACAGCTAGCCATTATACAAGGGCTGTCTGCAACCTGTTCTCTTTATCTGCATACTCCTGCAGTCCTCTGTGCTCCCCTCAGCCATGACGTAGGCCAGCCTGATCCCAGGCCTATGCCTTTGGACCTTCCAGCTCACAGAATTTTAAGTTAAGAAACCTATTGCTTTATAAATCTCCAAGCCTCTCGGGATTTCTGTTAGCAATACAGTGAGAGACGAAGAAATGCCCTTTGACGTAATGCCTTCATGGCTAAGAAACCTGACCTAAAAATATGGTTCAGAATAGAAAGTCATGGTCACAAGCATTTCAGATGCAGTGTTGGGTATAATACTGCAAAACTGACCACAACCAAAAGGACATGCTTCCCAAACTTATTTCTGATGACTACACCAATTAAGCTATTTAAGGGGCCAACAGTTGGCATGGTGGTTGAGGCACTGAACTTCCACATGGCTGACCATGGTTCAAATCCCAGACCTGGTGACTTGCTTTCTCACTTTCCTGCTCTCTCTCTCTCTTGTGAGCACACGCCCTGTAGCAAATTAAAACATAATGATAATGATAAATAAAATTATATAAACAATTATTTTAAAAAAGACTAATAAGGGACCAGCGGTTAGCGTAATGGCTATGTCACTGGACTCCCATGTAGTTGACTACGGGTCGCGGCCCTGACCCGGGGGGTTAAAACTCACAGGCGCGTGTGCGTGCGTGCCCAAGATCCTGAGGGGAGAATGGAGGAGAAGAAATTGCAGCATGGCCATCCCCCCTGGGGGGTGATTTCTCGCTTTCTGTCTCTCTGTCTCTCTCTATCTGGCAAGC
>NW_006159715.1:2325938-2332815 GCF_000334495.1 Tupaia belangeri chinensis | reverse complement strand
AAAAAGTCTCTCAAAAAAAAAAAAAGACTAATAAGAAGGAATACATTTAAATGTGTTAAGTGAAAATGAATAATGCAGAATCGTGCATGCAGTATGACTCTGTGCGTGTGTGTGTGTGTGTAAGTATAGACAGACGATAGACTTCTGAAAACACAAATCAAGGTATCTCTGCCTCCACGGAAGTCTCATCATTGAACTGGTGGGAGTGGGGAGTGGGCCCACCAGCTGCACAGAGAACAAAATTGCTATTGGTAATGAAACGAGAAGAACAGGACCATGGCCCAGTCCTGAAGTGTAGTTAGTAAGTGCTGTGCAGAGGAAAAAGTGCAGAGGAAGCCAGATCCCACATGGCTGACTATGCCCAAGTTCTGTCCTGGTGGCTTGGAAAAGCACGCTGGGCATGTGCCTGTGTGCCCAGGACATTGACAGGACAGAGAGTTGGAGGAAAAAGGATTGTGGTCAAGCCCTCCTGGGGGAGGAGTTCTTCTCTCCTGTTTCTCCCTCATGTGTTCATATGCAACCTGTCAAAACAAACAAAAAAATAAAAATGGAACCTCTTTCTGGGGAATGAGTTCATAAGCCAAAGATGCCCTCAACTTAGCAGCAACCAATCCTAGAACTGCCAATGGACCTTACCCCACCAGCACCAAGCAATGCTAGAGTGGCCCTTCCTCCAACCCCTAACCAGCCAATCTGAGGCTGGCGAGCACCATCAGCCCCTACTCCCTCCGTGCTCCTATCACTCCCTCGTGATCAGGGAGACAGACGTGAGATTTGCTCCTGTCTCCTCCATAACTGGCTATGCCACAAGACTCTTTCTTCAAGACCTGAAGTGCGGTGATTGGCTTTTGCATGTGTCAGGCCATGGACCTGCTTCGGTAACAATAATGGGTATTTTCCAAGAGTGACCATTTTCCAACGGTCATTACCCATCACTTGTAGAAATGTTTTGGTTGAAATTTTGTTTTCAATAAAACTAAAATTTGAGTTTTTCTTGCAAACTCACTAAAAGGTACTGTCTTTTTTCTCCTTCTTCTTTCAGTTTTTTTAAAGGGTTTTTGTAATAGGGTACACATACTCACCAGAGAAAGAGAGACAGTGAAAGGGAAAGTGAGAAATCACCCTGGGGGTGGGGGGGATGGCCACGTTGCAATTCCTTCTCTTTCATTCTCCTCCTGGGACTCAGGCATGCACCAATACAAGTCTGGTGTGATTTTCAAGCCACCAGGTCCAGAACTGAAACACGGTGGCCTTGTGGGAGTCCAGCGCCATAACTACACCACTTCACCACCTGCTGGCCCCAAAAGGTACTGTCTTTTTAAAAGAATTACTTAATTTTATCATCATTGTTATTATTTTTAATTTGCTACAAGGTATGCACACCCACCAGAGAGAGACAAAGAGAGAGAGAAAGTGAGAAAGCAAGCCATCAGGTCCAGCACTCAAATCATGGTCAGCCACGTGGGAGTCCAGCGCCCCATCCATCATGACACTTAACGGCACAAGTCTTCTTTTTTCAATAGTTTTAAATATACAGATTCTCTAAAAATCTTCAAAAAATTTAAAAAGTAACTTTTATTCTTAAAATATCAAATATACGTATTAAAGTTATTGGTAAACTTTTGTTGGCATATTATTTTTGTAAAAAATAAGTCATATATGAGCACTCTACTTAACAACCAAGTTATTTTCCTACTGACTAGGTCATTAAACGAATTGATCCATAAGCGAGGAGCTTAAAGGCAGATGTCTTGTGGTGTGTCATAGAGCCATAGGGAATGAATTTTCCAATCCTATCACACAACGCCACACTAGAATAATGCAATTCTGTCCGTACAAAAAGCATGTATTAGATAAGCACCACAACACAATAATATAAATCTAGCATAACCGTTCTTACTTATTCGGAATAGTGCCATGAGTGTACAATAAAGTATAAATTTATAAATAAGATACGCAGTGTTGCATGACTGTGAATGCTTCATGTAGCAAATACTGACTGCAGGAACACGACAAAGTCTGAGAAAGGGAATCCCCAGGACTCACCCAGACTGAGAAAGGGGGTGCCCCACAGTGCAGAGCTGGTCTAAATCTGAGCAGTCATTGAATAGGTAGGAGTGGCTGTAACTACAGAAACATTTCCAAAAACCCATTTGGAACATGCTCTTTCCATAGCACGGGCTTCTTTCAAAAGGAGTCAGTTTCTTATTTATTGCAACAATATCCTCTTTACCTTGGAAAGATAGATTAGGTGTGTTTGTGTTTGCAAAAATGGCCTTCAGAAAGCATGCCACTGAGAACTACTTGTTTTTCATAAATAAATTTGCAGATTTGAAACATTTACCTTTTTTATAGACAAACTATGCATAGTCGCCTTTAAGTTTAATTGTTCTATTGCTCTGTCCAGAAATAAACACCAGAACCCTACTTAGTAAAACACCTGCATCACCATCTCTATCATATTACAGAAAATAGTAAAAGAAAAAAAAATGCCAATTCTTAGTTTTCATTTTATACACTTAATAATACTGGTGACATTCTTTTTTTTTAATCTTTTTTATTTCTTTTTTAAAAAATTAATTAATTTACATTTACTCACTGAGCATTGTCACAGCATACAAAATGTAATTTCCCATCAGAAGATGCTGCATAGTAGCTTAATCATACATGTTATCATCAATAGGTTTCCATTTCTAGTTTCATATATATATATATATATATAATTTTTCCCCGTATTTCTCACCCTCTGCCATTTCCCACCCTCCCACACTATCTCAGGTGTCCACAGTTGTTTTCCATTCCTTCTTTTCCTCCTACAATTTTATTGATTCACAAAATTTCTTAAATAATCTAACTACTTTCAATAGCTGCTGATATATATATATACATATATTTATGAATACATGTCTGACTTAAGGCACGAAAATCTGAGAAGAATGAATATACTATAAGGTAGCACTTAGCTGATGCTATATAGTTTACTATGGTCATTAATTATGTATTTTTTACTATATTTTTTAATGTCAAGAAAAGCAGATTTAACTGTAATAAATCAAAGAAATGCTAAGGAAATATGCTTAGAACTTAAAGCCAGAAAACAGGTTGGGGTTCTGTTCAAATAGTAGGTACATGAACCTATCGGTAGCTCAAGACAAGACAAAAATCCTTAAAATTGGAAAACAAAGCCTAGAAAAAAATCAGCAATGTTTTAGTCAAAAGTCATACAATTCTATTTCACCAGTTCAGTCTCATGTAGTTAATCTTTTGTTGTGATTCAATTTTCCCAATTCAATTCTGGGATAGAATATTCAACTCTAGACTTGTCCTCACAATTAAGTTGGCCATTTTCTTAGTTTTTGAAGACTTATTTCTGTGTGACTGTATTTAACTTTCCTGGTATAGCACCCCCTGCAGAATTTCTTGGAGATCTGGTGACATTCGTTAGCACTTTTGACACTTCTGTCCTCAGCCTCTTTGTTGCATGCGTTTGCCTAGGACTAGTGAGGTCAAGCAATTTAACGTTCTGACCTATTTTGGTAATCTTACCCTGACTCCTTTTTCATTCCATCAAAGCAGTTGCTATCTTATATAATTTTCCTATAAAGCATTGATTTAACTAACAAATCATTGGCTTTTGGAAATATATTTTCTGATGCCTCTTTCCTTTAGTGTCTCAAAAATAAGTAAGTCTTCCACTTCATTATGGAAACAAAATCAAAATACCTTTATTTGGATCATGTGAGAAACAACAGTGCTTTGTCCAATTGCTAGCAACCTCCCACTCTGTCTACCATTTCTTTAAGACTCCAACAATGTTTCTGTACATCTTCCAACAGAATTTGCTGACAAATAATGCACTTTATTTTGTTGCTATATTGTTTTTCATATATTATTTTAGCTATTTTTATCACATCTGGAAGACTGTTTTCCTAATTCTATATGGCTTTTTGCCTTAAGCAATTAAGTAAAAAGAAAAGACGAGAAACCTCAAAACATCATTCAAAGCACTATTCTTAAACATTCGGTGTAGTAAAATTTTAGACTAGATTTAGCATGGCATAATTCTACATATTGTTAAAACATTTAAAACTACAGTACTTATTTTTATGTTATATGTGTGTGTGTGTGTGTGTATGTATATTCGGCCACAGGGCATGTATGTTCACTAGAGAGAACCAGAGACAGCATAAGAGAAAGAGGAAGAGAAAGTACTCACCACGGGGGTCTGGTTATACTGCAATCCCTCCTCTTACATTTCTCTACTCTGCTGAGATTTCGGGCTTGCACACACATACACCCAGCATGTTTTTTAAGCTGCTAGGGTCCAGGATTTGAACTGCACAGCAGTAAGAAAAATGTTAATCTAGCCTTTTTTTTTTTTTTGGAGAGGTTTTTGCTATAAGGCACGTGTGCTTGCCAGAAAGACAGAGAGAGACAGAAAGCAAGAGATCCCCCCTCCCCCCAGGAGGGACAGCCATGCTGCAATCCCTTCTCCTCCAGTCTCCTCTCAGGATTTTGGGCATGCACGCACATGTGCTCGGCATGAGTTTAAGTCACCAGGTCTGGGACTCGAACCATGGTCAACTACATGGGAGTCCAGTGACATAGCCATTAGGCCAACTGCTGGTCCCAACCCAGCCATTTTTAAAATTGTTTTCTTATACCTGCATTAATTGTATTATTTTTAATCCTTTCCTCTCACACCCTTACTGCCCAAGAATTTATTTAGTTTATCAGCCTTTTTGGTGAAGGTTAATGTAGTTAAAATGAAATAATTCAGTTGATAAACCTACCTCACCAGGTGAGCCTACATAAACTACAAAGCCT
The DNA here is from genome assembly GCF_000334495.1 of Tupaia belangeri chinensis. Lineage (NCBI taxonomy): Eukaryota > Metazoa > Chordata > Mammalia > Scandentia > Tupaiidae > Tupaia > Tupaia belangeri. Next base: position 2,327,988 of record NW_006159715.1, on the reverse strand, counting down.
TGGAAGATGGTGAGTCACTTAAGCAGTGAGTGGGCCTTTGTGAGTTTCTTCCTCAGGCTGTGTCGCATACACACAGGACACAGACCCCTTTGACACACAGATGAGTAAGGATATCAGTGTCAGCCCATATCTAAAATAGTACTCAAGCTCAATTTCTATTTTTTAAAATGTTTTATTTCTTTCTTTCATCAGAGCGAGGAAGAGAGAGAGAGACAAGCACCCTCAGCAGGGTATTATGCTATGATCTTCCCAAACTCACCACCACCACCACGACTGGACTGCCCAGCCAGCTAAGGATCATGGGCACAAATGCCTGAGCTCTACGGGTTGACTGAGGAACTGAACTGGGATCCTCTATATGGATCCAATTTTGTTTGAGTAGCAGGTTACTACTGCATCACCAAGCCAGCACTGAATTTCTTTCTTTTTTCTTTTTTATCTTTCTTTCTTTCTTCTTCCTCTTTTTTTTTTTTTAACAATAATGGCTGAGAGAGAGAGAGAGAGAGGTGAGAAATCATCCCTAGGAGGGATGGTCATGCTGCAATCCCTCCTCCTCCATGTTCCCCTCGAGATTTTGTGCAACCACACACATGTGCCCGTCATGTTTTCTTAAGCTGCCAGGTCTGGGAATCAAGCCACATAGTCAGCCATGTGGCACCTAGCCATGGGGTCTGGTTATGCTGCAATCCCTTCTTAACCATGCCTTAACCTCCATGCCACCTACTGGACTCTGAAATTCTTTTCTTTAAGATAAAAATACATCTAGTCAATTTTCTCCTTACTTCACATATCATCTTGGGCTTCCCACTTTGGCAACCACAAGTCTAGAACACGACCTTTCAGGTGACTGCTGGCTCAGACCTCTTTGCCCATTCTGCGAGCTCAGAGGAAGACTTTGTGGTAGCACATGCCCTGACTGACTAAAGCTCTTGGATCAGAGAAAAATGCCAAGACCGGTCATAGAGCTGTACTTAACAGCTTTTATTTTTAAGGATACCCATTCCACTTTGTCCCCATAATAGTACCGGCCTCCTTCAGGGATGTTGGTAAAAATACATCTATGATCCCAAAGGCCAAAGTGTCTTAATAGGCCCAACTGGGTGACATGCTCTGCTAAGACACTGTCTCTGTAGGTTGGAACCACATGGGAGGCCCAGGTTTGATTCCTGGTTCAATCTAAAGCCCAGTGCAATGGTATGTGCCTATAGTCCAAGCGGCTTGGAAGGCTGAGGCAGGAGGATTGTGATAACGCACAACCCGTCTTAATAAATCCCAGCCCCATTTATATGAATCAAACATGTACTTCACCAACGGAAATAGCCAGCTCTCTGTCTCCTTCCCCTTCCCTGAAAGGAAGTGGTTAAGTTTAAGTCCAAGTGACATCGCAAGTGATAGAATTATCCTTTCTTTAGTGAAAAAAGCTCTGAGATTTCAGCTCTGAACCATGGCTGCACCCTTGCCCCCAAGTTTCTATGACTCAAAGACACAGAGAACCTAGGCTCTCACACCCTGCGTGTTGCTCTATACCTCCAACACTGCAATGAGAAGTCATCCAAAAAGCCACTAGTGGTCACATTGCTCTGAACCATTTAAATATGGTGTAACTTAAACTCATATCCTCAAAAATCTTTGGAGGAAGAATATGTTTCAAAGAAGATCTCATGGAGAAATCCATATAATGTTTAAAACCTATGTTCATTTTAGATTGTATAAAAATTGTGTGTGTGTATATACATATGTGCACGTACGTATATGTGTGTATGTACATGTACATGTGTGAGTATATATAGTATATATCTCTCTTAAAATATCAGCCACTCTCAGTTGAACATCAAAACATGGGGGAACCAGCAGTTCGCATAATGGCTATGTCACTGGACTCCCATGTAGTCGACCGCGGTTCGCATCCCGGACCTGGTGGCTTAAAATTCACGCCGGGTGTGTGTGCGTGCGTGCCCAAGATCCCGAGAGGAGAATGGAGGAGAAGGGATTGCGGCGTGACCATCCCCCCTGGGGGGTGATTTCTCGCTTTCTGTCTCTATATCTCTCT
>NW_006159715.1:2325631-2325907 GCF_000334495.1 Tupaia belangeri chinensis | reverse complement strand
TCTAGGGAACATAAACGCCCTAAAAAAAAAAACTCACAAAAAAAAAAAAAAAAAAGGACAGGCCGGCAGGTGGCGTGGCAGTTATGGCGCTGGACTTCCATATGGTTGACCGTGGTTGAGTCCTGGACCTGAAGGCTTGAAAATCATGCTGGGCACGAATGCATGTGTGCCCAAAATCCCCGGAGGAGAATGGAGGAGAAGGGGTTGTGGCATAGCTATCTCCCTGGGGGGTGATTTCTCATTTTCCCTCTCACTGTCTCTCTCGCTCTCTCTGTA
>NW_006159715.1:2304817-2324071 GCF_000334495.1 Tupaia belangeri chinensis | reverse complement strand
GTGTTTCTGATTGAATATACATATATATATATATATATATATATTAAAAACCTAGAGAATAAAAATACTTATAACTTATTTAACACCTGAGCACTAAAGTTGAAGTAGAAGTGAAGATTACTCAGAACGGCCTTGGGAGCCCTTAGATAGATGGGTGAAGTCAGACCAGTACACTCTGATCACTCAGAGAAGCTTTTATCTTTTTTCCCTTTATGGTTTACAATTACCATCACAATTCCAAAAGTAATGCTAGATGTTTAAAAGCAAAAGTCTTCAGTGAGATATCTGGGTTTTCCATCTTCGGTGGCTAAGATCACCCTGGAGTTTCTGTACCCCTGCCCCACGCTCTGAGGATATCAGCAGAGAAGCAGGTCACCGGGATAAAATTCAAGAGCGTCTCTGGATCTACCTCTGAAAGCTCCGCTCGCTTTAAATTACGGAAAGTCACTCCTTTTCTGTAATCTCTTCCTTCATGAAAACAAGCAGACTCGAAAAAGCTGCTCCATGATGGTTTGGACAATGATCTGTAGGTTGCGATTGAGGACGTGCTGAAGTTGCCAGTTTTCTAGAAAAACCCACCCCACTGGCTGGGGCATTGTTGGAAACTGTTCTGCTGCTCACACTTCCCTTAAAAGGCATTTGATTCCAGAAAGCTTGAGTTAGAGCACTGAGGAAGGATCACTCCTGCCCTGCACCTCAGATCAACTCCTCCACTGCCAGGGAGCTGCGGGCCAGAGCTGTGTGCCCTGGGAGGGATGCAGGGCTACAGGTGGGGCACCTCCCAGGGAGCTCTCAGAACAATGAGAGGTGCTGAGTCGGTTCACCTGGAGACAGCTCAGATGTTGCCATTCTAGTAAAAGCACCGAAAGCCGAAGACATCATTCTAACAACACGGAAGAGAAACACACAGCCGGACGAATAATAATCCTGACTGGAACTCCCAGCCCTTTCACTGTGCTCGATTTCAACCACAAGATGGCAGGCGCTGGCTCTCAGATCTCCAGCCTGGTGCAGGGGAGCATGCTCCCCGTCCACTCTGACAGTCTGACAGTCATCCTGTATACTTTTACGAAGCCGCTGAAAGCTAACCCGCTTGTTGAGATGGAAGATTCTGGATACAATCACCATCCAATTACAGAACTTGTAGAAAAACTTGGTTTTCTATTTGTTTTGGCTAGACACAAGAAATTATCCTAATTTCATTACTTACTGGGGTTGTCAGAAAAGTCATGATGCACGTTCGCACAGAAAAACAGAAAACTATGTCGTGACTTTTCCGACAACCCAGTATTTGTAGGGTTGAAACGAAAGTTCTAGAGTCTGAGGCAAAGGGTATGAGTTCTAGTCCTTGCTCTCCGAGATAGTCGACGCTACAAAACTGCCTTCCAGAGACTCAGTTTCCTCCTCCAATGATAAAATAGGTCTTGGATGAATTCTAGAATGCCTTCTAGAAACGAAGTCGTGACATGAAGCAGCGCATGGGGAAAGCAGACTTAAAAGAGGGAAGTGGCACAAGACGGGGTCCTGAAATGCTTCATTTGCACGCTGCCTCCTTGGGGAATGGCCTGTTCCACATGGCGAGCTTTCCAGATAATTGAATTTTAAATGCTGAAACTTGTTTTCCTTTTAACCTTCTATAATGGAAATCTTTCCAAAGTGTATTACACGCTTCTCTGGCTTCTTAAATAGCAAGCTGAGTGTAATGTAACCTTTCCTTAATGTCTCTAGGTCGTCTTCCCGACCACCTCTTGCTATATATACAGTCCTGCATGGAGTGTTGGGTGCCTTGGGGGCATATTCAGGTAGGGAGGACCCTCCTGCTAAATGGCCTCAGAGACTTTATTAGAAAGCTGTAATTGGCAATTCTTCCTCTTTGTGGTCCCTACCTACATCAGTACCTGCAGTCATTTCTCCAAGTAACACCTTCTAGCAGCCTCTTGACACTCTGTTTAAAATCTGCTAAAATCTAGAGTGAGCTCAAGGTTGCCATGGGTAACCAGAGTCTAAGCTTGTAACCATCCTAAATTTGATTTTACACACAATTTCAAAGCAGCGGGGATGGTACTGAAGGTTACTTCTGGTGAGGGCTGATATCCGGCCTGTCTTCTGGAGGTAATGCTGTTGTACCTGTTGGCCCATTGCCCTGATCCCTCACCTGACCCTTGCCAGTCCAGCCTCTTTCCTGGGACCACACAGACTTCTCCCTACTTTGGGAACTTGATGGTGTTGTTGGACCCTGCAGGCTCTGGGGCCCTGTTCCTGTATAATTACTTGGTACCCATGCCGTACTAGTTACTCAGTACTTGAATTATCACCCCAGTTCTGGGCCATAGCTTATGGTTCGTCTTTCCTGCCGAGTGAACTGGCAGAGTTTAAGGCTCTCTTTCTCTCAGATGCAAAGGCTTTTTCTCAGTTGTATGCTGTGCTCTGGGTTCAGGTCACCTGAGGCCCACTAGGTGGGGTGTTAAAGGTACCTTTGCCCGAACGTCTCCCAGGTGCCAGGTGCATATTCACCGCATCCGGTAAATCATCCTCTCTCATCCACTGAACAACCCTATCATGGAAACGGTTTCACCTACTGTGGGTGTGGTAACTTGTCCACAGTCACTCTGCCAATGTGGGGTTCTGGAAGCCAGTCTTTCTGCCTCTGAAGGCTGTGTTCTCTGTACCACGCTCTGCTCTAAAAATGTCCAAAGTTCACATTCTGAAAAGATACATTTTAAGTGACACACGGGCCCTTTAACTTTCCAGAAAAGTCTATTTGTTTTTGCTGTGTGGGTTTTGTTTGAACGAATTCCACATTTTCTTACCTATTTGGAACAATCTATCCTCAGGGAGCAGATCTGGTTTACTTATAGAAAGCTAGAAGAGGGAGTGACTGGGATTATGAAGTATTCCTTAGTAGGAACTAGTCAAAAAAACCTTCTCATTCTCTCTGCACCACCAAACAGAAGTAAATTAGAACATTACAGAAAACCCTGCCCTCCCCAGAGTGGGTGTGACAGAGTTCAGGAACAAACTCTTTCCTCTGGGTGCTACCAGCTCTGCAAGATGGGACGTGTGACATCAAGCACATCCAATGCTCCACCTCATCCCAGAAAGTGTGCTAGAAATTCACAGGGGGATGAAGCTGTCACCAGGCAAAAGAACAGGGATTTCCAGAGCTACTTAGAGAACCTAGAAGCAAACTACAGACCTCGAGAGTACCAGCCAGTTAGGAGGCAAGAATAGGGTCTGGCATTTTGGAGCAATCATGGTTTTAGAGTCCCAACTGGTCTGGGCTGCAGAAGGGCCATCAAACCCACGGCTAGGCATGTTCTGTTCTTTCTCCAGGGATGAACATTCCAAATTAACTGTAAACTAATTTTTGAATTAAGCAAACCATGACTTCATCTTCCACATTTTGCACCTACTCCTCTCACATATAACATACATGTGATTTTCAGAGTGTCCTCTTCCAAAAGCATCCATAGTGCCCTACAGTTTCCAGGTATGTCAGGGATGACACCAACTGAAAATTGATTTGCCATAAGGTGATGGGGTCAAAAGATCACCTGTATCAGTTTCCTGGTCAAGTAGCTTAAGCAACAGAAATGTCCTGTCTCACAGTCTTTGAGGCAAACCAAGGTGTCAGCAGGAGCATGCTCCCCAGAGGTGCTAGGGAAGGGTGTGTTCCAAGCATCTCCTAGTTTCTTGTAGCTCCTTGGCTTGGAGCAGCAGAACTTCAGTCTTCACATGATATTATCCCTGTGGTGTATAAGTGAGTGTGCCCACATTTTTCTCTTTCTCTATTTGTATTTAAATAATTATTTTTATTTAATTTTATTTACTATTATTATTTTTAAAATTCAACCAGAGAGAGATAGAGAAAGGGAAAGTGAGAAAGCAAGCTACCAGGTCCAGGACTTGAACCGCAGTCAGCCATGTGGGAGTCCAGTGCCTTAACCACCATGCCACCTGCTGGCCCCACACATTTGTCTCTCTCTATCTCTTTTTTTTGAGAGGTTTTTGCTATAGGGTACATGCACTTGCCAGAAAGACAGACAGAGGTAGAGAGACAGAAAGTGAGAAATAACCCCCCCAAGAGGGATGGCCACACCACAATCCCTTCTCCTCCATTCTCCTCTCAGGATCTTGGGCACGCATGCACACATGCCCGACATGAGTTTAAGCCACCAGGTCCAGGACTTGAACCACAATTGACTACATGGGAGTCCAGTGACATAGCCACTACACCAACTGCTGGTCCCACATTTGTCTCTTTTATAAAGACACTAGACCTAATGGATTAGGAGCCAACCCTGTTTTAGGATGACATCAACTAGGTATATCTGCCATGACTCTATGGTCTACAAAATTCATATTCTAAGGTCCTTGGGGTTAGGATTTCAATATATAAATGGGGGGCGAATATAATTCAATACATCATCATCTAAGTAAGTTTTGAATTCAAAATCAAACTCAAGAGAGAGAGAGTGGAAGAGATCGCCCAAACACAGTGCCTCATATCCTAATTGTATGCACCAGTGTAGCTGACTTATCACATGGGCAGGTGGGGAAAGTTGGCATGTGGACATAAGGACCCCTTAAATCTGTTGCTCACAGATGAGGGTGAAGAGATGATCATCAGCTAAAGAGGCTATGGCTGAGGAGCAGAGAGGTACAGCGAGATGAATCCAGAACCCTAATTCTTACTCACCATTTTTCTTTTTAAGGTTTTTTGCCATAGGGCAAGTGCGCTTGCTGGAAAGAGACAGAGAGACAGAAGGAAAGTGAGAAATCTCCCCCCAGAGAGGATGGCACACTGCAATTCCTCCTCCATTCTCCTCCTGAGATTTTGGGCATGCATGCATGAGCCCGGTGTGATTTCCAAGTTGCCAGTCTAAGACTTGAACTGCGGTTGGCCATGTGTGAATCCAGAGCCTTAACCATTGGCCAGCCCCCCTACTCACTATCCGTTAGGACAAAACCCATATACGTAGGTGAAAATACTTAGCGTTGAAGGAAATCATTAGTCAGTTACTGGTTTGGATCATGGTTCATCTCCCAAGGTTTCATGTTTTAGAATTTAGGTATAGTGGGCAGTGATTGGATGGCCCCCAGAAATTTATGTGTTGGGACTTGATTGTATTGTAAAAGGTCCTAAATGAAAACTTAATTCCATCATGGTGTCTCAGGATGAGGCCTTTGCGTGTCATAATGTCATTTAGGTTGGGCATCTATGAATGAGTCATGGAGTGTATATAATCAAAAGGGTTGAGACCCGAATCACAGAGAAAGCTACACAGCTATAGACCATGCTCCGCTCTGATAAAAGTTCTGCCTTCTGCCATTTGTGATGCTTCAAACTTTGCAGAATGGTGCATTATTAAACTTCTACTTCTTCATATTGGATATTGGAAAAGCCATGATGCATAGAAAGACAGAAAAAATAATGTCACAACTTTCCCGACAACCCAATAATTCACCCAGTGTTGGGTATTTCTGTTAGCAATGCAAAAATGGACTAAGGCAGTTGCAAAGAGTGAAAAGGAACATCTTGAGAACATTTAAAACACTTTACCTCCCTACTACTGAAATCTCAAATTGCTTCTAATCCCAAAGCTTTGGCTGGATGCATGTTTGCCAGAGAGATTCTATATTAAAATTGGGTTTCCTTTTATAAGAGGAGACAGAGGCTTCTGTTCTTCTTGTCAGTTTGGGTAGGTGGGAGGCTTATCGCATATTCTAATCATTTTCTTCCCCAGAATCTGTAATTATATTGAGAAGATTTATTTGTGAAGCTGTATACCATCCACAAAATTATGCACCAGATCACACAAGGACCAAAGTACAGCTCTGGGGCAGACACTGAAGGAATGTAGCATAGTGGTTAGGAGCATAGACTGTGGAACCACATTGACCTGGTTTCAAATACAGTTCTGCCACTTGCTTAGGTGACTTTGGGCAAGTAACATGCTACCAAGGTTTCTGCTTGAGAGAACTGTCCCTTATAGAGTGGCAGTAGGTATTAAGCTAGATTGTGGCAGCTTGAGAAATAGTACTTCTTATAAATATTGGTACTTCTCATAAATAAAAGAACCAGGGAGAAGATCTTGAAAAAGCAAGCTGGCCGGTCTCCTTTTCTTGTGTCTCGTTAATTTCTTGGTTGTTACGAGGCACCTGGGAGCCCAGAACTTCAGAATTCTTTGCCTCATTACTTGATCCAATTTCATGCTCTCATGAAGACCAAGTAGTTGTGCGTGTCATATAGCTCTTCATTGTCCATCTCACACACATAGCTACATGATTATAGAAGGGAAATTAAAAGTTGTGGTTGTTTACTACTAAAGAAGTTATATTTGGAAGATACACTTCTTCAGCTGCAGAAAGTTTCCAGAAGCCCATTGTTTGACTATATTTTCTTATTTCCTGCATTCTTTATGCTGTGGGATTTGAGGCCTTGATTCTGGAGAGACTGCTTCTCCCAGAGTTAGCTAGTTCCTAAGGAGAGTAAACAACTCCCTTGTGATTATTCCTTTGATATAGGAGCCAATCAATTGCTTTATCAAACTCTCACACACCAAGCCAATATTCTTCCTCCCCTAAATCACCCAAGGGTGATCTAACAACGAGGGACTAACCCCTATAGATAACCCCTGAGAGCCCATCAGAATTACCCAAACTGTCCAATCCTAAGCATACTTAGGGTATCTATCCTGCTTCATCCATTCCTTCCCATGAAAACCTAAAACTCTGGGCCATGCTTTTTCCTCCCGCCCTCCACTCTCTGACTAACCCTGGTGCTTCTCCACAAGGCCCCGTGTGGTGTGCTGTCCTGTTCTTAGATCTCTGTGACTATTAGCTTCTTCCTTCATGGTACTCATTGCTCCGTCCATGTATCTGATCATACCCAATCAAACAAATCCCAGGTGCATTGTTGAATATCTAGTTGTAACAATGATTGATCCCATAGACCTATTTATTCCCTGACCTTTTCTCCTATTCCCATTCCCTAAGCTCCTCAGTTTCAGCTATTTCTGGCTGTGGTTTGCTCTCTGGAGAGACTGCAGATTGAGTGAGAAAGTAGTCAGCCACACAGATTCTCCATGCCCACATGACCAACCCTGGACATTAAGGCTCAGGTGATCTTCCCTGATTAATAATACTCTGTATGTTTGTCACACATCATTCCTGGAAGAATTGGGCACTGTCTACACAGTTCCAGTGGGGAGGTGACTGTAAGCTTGCTCCTGATCTCTCCAGGACTCCACTCTGTGTCTTTTACCTTTGCTGATTTTAATCTGCATCCTTCCACTGTACTGACCCGTAACTGTAAATGTGGCAGCTCTTCTGAGTTCTGTGAGCCCTTCTAGTGAATCATTAAACCTAAAGGTGGTCTTGGGGACCCCTGGGAACTTTTTCTCTGATTCTCATGGGAAACAATAAAATAGCCAAATTAGAACTTCCTACAATGGTGAGAGAGATGAATTATAACCAAAACATTCAGTAAACATACAGATGAGATCTAAGTGGAGCTTCTGGGATGGGGCTTCTGCACTTTGAGTGTGGGAGCCTCCTGGTTGCTGTGACTAAGGTCAATTGGAACAGATAGATGGAGACACATCCAGGACCTAGCCTTCAGAGCTCTAATTGGAGGTCAGACGCTAGGTTGAATGGATTGGGGGGGTTTATTTGACTCAAGGTGAAATTTCTCATACTCTTACACTATTATTTTACATGTGGCTTCTTTACTTTCTATCCTGAGTTTCAGGGAAAAAGGAAATACTCTGAACCGAATACCTCTGAGAGAATGAAGTTAAAAAGCAACAATAAATATCATGAAATCAACTCAGTGTATTTTCCCTTAAGAGGAATACTTGCCACCAGCTTCTCACCAGCAGGACTCACAGCCCTCTGCATCTGCAGGCCCACACGCATCAGATACAGCAAACCAGAGGGGGCTGGTGTCCAACTCCCATGCCAGCAGGCCCTCCTCCACTCACCTGGCCCCGCTGACATCAACTCCAACCATCAGCTGCCCGTTCAGGGAGAGGATCTCATCCCGCAGTCGGACCTTGCCGCTCTTCTTTTTTTGCTCTTCCCCGCTGGGCTATTCTTCCTTAGTTCTGTCACCCAGATGCAGCCTACGTCCAGCACAGGGCCCTGGTGGGTTTTCCTCTTCTTGCCCCCTCTGCGCTTTTCACCATAGTCCCCAAAAACAGGGATGTTCCCAAAACTGAGGCCCACAGTCTCGGCATCCCCCAGCTCCTTGGTGAGGTACACAGTACAGATCTCCATTTCTGGGGGGCTGTGGTCAGGTGGGACTGTACTCTCATCCACAGCAAAGTTTAGCTGGATGTACTCCTGCAGCTTCTGGATGGCCGCCTGGCACAACCGCTGCTCTGGCCCGTCCCCACCCTCCTGGAGGCTGTTCTGCAGCCATTGGTAGAGGAGGGGCAGGTGCAGCACGGCATTGTCCTGGGTGATGGGCATGGTGCTCAGTCCCGGATGCCAACATCATGAGAGGTCCTGCTTCTGGGGGCCAGACCCCACGGGGTCCCGTGACCCTTGGGAACACTGGCTGTCATCAGCTTTGCCTGTGTTCATGTTCAGGCTGGCAGATGAGGCTAGGGACGCCTACTTGAGACTGGGCTGTTTGTCTTGGCAAGAGGAGGACAGGACCCAATTAGAACAACAGTGGAACAATGGCTGCGGAGTGCTCAACAAGAGGAGGAAGGAAGTGTCTGACAAGTCCTTGCTTGGTTCATTTCACAGCAGGGTCCATGCAAATGACACGCAAATGGGGTATTCCTCCAGTGGTGACAGCGTGTCCTCCCCTGGGCTCAGTCACACCTGGGTGAGGAGGAGGAAAAAAACAAAAATCCAGTCACAACAGTCAGTCTTCTGACACAGAACACATGGGCTCCTATATTACAGAGGGATTGTGTTTGCTTCTCAGACACCAAGCACAAGCCAGGAACCAAATACCCTTTTCCATTTCCTAGTGTGGCTCCCCCCACTTTGTACACACACACACACACACACACACACACACACACACACTCCTTTCCCTTAGACAGAAGCCTCTGACTTCCTCCTGGAAATTTCCTGATCAGCAGAGAAATGAGATGACTTTTGCCAAGACAATTCAATAGATATACCATCACACACATTTACTGATGAGGCTGTGTGACCAGCCTGTTGGAAGGCTGTAGAGGGTTCTGGACATATCTAAAAGCTAACAGTCCTAGGAAGTTAAAAATCTATGTTCATTTGCCTTGATAGGTGCCTTTGCACACACAGGAGGGTTCTCCATTCCATAGATAGGCCCTAATAATGCTGCCAAGAGAGAGTCTGGCTCTGGTTAGGACAGCTCTATTCCTGAGTTTAGCCAAGATTCCATTTTTATCATGTAGATTCAGAGGGATCATTCCTTTGCATCCTTTGGCTTTAAGTCTTAAGGGGTCCTCCTTTGGTAAACTGTTAAAACTGGCATATTTTTAAGTCAACCTAAAAGCCTCCTGAGAAATGTGAGAAGACGTGGCCCCTCCTTTGCTTTGCCCTTTAACACATTACTTAAGGTGGTGATGCTGCCCACCAGCCAGCCTGGCCGGGGCAGAAGGTGTGTCTCTCTGTAAGAGCTGGAGTCTTATCCCCTTGAATTTTTCATAGTACCTGGCAGAAGGTAGATCCCCAGTAAAAGAGTAATTAAATACCATTGCCAACTCGCCTCCTCCACCGAAGAAAATTTTTACCTCCATTCTTCATAAACAGAGAAAAATGACCCCTTTCATGCTCTTCTCTGGGCTTCATATTCTCTCAGAGAAAGTCGATATAAGTCATGCAGTCTATGGTGGAAAACATTCTCCAGCCCTCACAGGAAGTGATTTAACAAGGAATAATAATAAATAGGAGAGGTGTTAGAAGCTATGTCAATAATAAATGACCTTATTACTCAGTGACCAAAAAAGAAATTTCTAATATAGTGTGCTTTGAGTTTCTAAAGAACTTGAATGCCAGCTATTAATTGGTTCCAAATAAATCAGAAGCTTAGCAGATATCTTCTACCTCATCACTATGGCTATTAAGAAGAAATGAAAGATCAAAAATAAGATAATCCATATATGTACAAAGATTGAATGTCTCCTTTGGCCAAAATAACTAACACCTCTCACTGAAAAAATAACTTCACATGCGGATTTATTGAATCTTATGAATAACTGAAAACATTTTCCATCAGGCCTAACACCCTTTATGAGTCTCTGTTTCCTCATTTGTAAAATAAGAAAGTTAAGCTAAATGATCACTAAGAGCTCTTACACTCAGAGGAGAGGTCCCTAAAGACAGGGATCATGTCTTATTCAAAAGCATATCCCTTCCCAACCACAGCACCTATCACAGTGTAGATTTTCAACATGTCCAATTCTTTTCTTCTTTTTGTGTCAAAGAGCAAGTATGTGGACACGAGGAGGGGGAGGAAGTGACACTCAGTGGGGCTGGGTCATGTCACAAATCCTCCAACTCTCATATCCCATCGAGATCCTGGACACATGTACACACATGTTTACACCCACCAAGTTTTTAAAGCTCACTCATACCCTGGTTGGCCTCGTGGCATCTGCCTTTTTCTGCACAGCACGTAACTGTTACACTATAGGGCCTGTCCCTACCAAAAATGCTTACATGTCATTTAAATTAGAAATGTAATCGTCTGTGATTTGAGGTGTTAGTTCAGTTGGTTTCATACATACAAAAACAGAATGAATCTCTTTGTCAAGATGCAATTTAAATAAGTCTGACTGAGGAAAAATCAAACTTCAGGGTAGTAAAGAATTTTTTTTTTCCTAGGGTCAATTATTTATTGAACATGTATTTATTCCTTGGTGTCAAGTATTTATTGAACATCTATTAAGAACCAGGCTTTGAAACTGGCACCAAAAATATACTATCAATAAGACAAATTATTTGCCCTAAAAGAATTCATAGTCTAGTGGGAAACAGAATACATAAATTAACATAGTGCATAAGTCTACGACAGCTGCCTTCTTCTTCCTCCTTCTCCTCTTCCTTCTCTTCCTCCTCCTCCTCTTCTTCTTCTTCTTCTTAATTTGCTATAGGGTGCATGTGCTTACTAGAGAGAAAGACAGAGAGAGAGAGAGAGAGAGAGAGAAAGAGAGAGAGAGAGGGAGAACCCACCAGGGGGGTGACCACACTGCAATCTCTTCTCCTCCATTCTCTTCTCAGAATTTTGGGCACACACACACACACATCTGGTGTGTTTTTTCAAGCTGCCAAGTCTGGAACTCAAACTGCATTGTTAGCTATGTGGGATTCAGTTGCCTTAACCATCACATCACCTGGCTGGCCCTTTGACAACCCTCTTCACATAACTGACAGGGATTCCTGGCAGCCATATTCACATAGTGTAACTCCCCCATCCCCTGTTGATTGTCTATGGAGGGCATCTCATCCAAGCTGGGACAGAGTTCTTCCCTGAGTAGTAACTACTGGGACTCAGACGGAAAGGGTCCTAGTCTCCAGTATGTCGAAGGAACTATAACTTACGGACTAAAGCTTCTGGGTGGCAATATTCTATGTGCTGTGTGAATTGAGGAGCTAAGAAAGTAATCCTGCCAAGGTATAAAATCCAGTTGCAGTAGAGGGCAGAGCTGCAGGACTGGCGAGAGAGAATGCCCTGGCTTCTCCATAGCATTTCTATTCTTTGTTTCATCCACCCTATGCAGGACTGCATTGCTACCCTTCCTTTTGATCTGAAAGATTGTACTGATACTGACAAGAAACTACATTTACAATTCTTAATTTTTTAAAACAAGGGAAAAAAGTAAAGGAAACACAACTAAACAGAATGTCAGTGAAAACAGACTTTACCTTGAGTTGTTTTCTACTCCTTATAATTTGGAAATTGCTAATTAATGCATAGAGATAGGTCAGTGGCACTGATTGGCTCAGCTTGGATTAGTTGTCCATCTGTAGTCCAATCAGCGTGGGTGGGGGTTGGTGGGGAATGGCTCAAGATATCACATGGCTGTGAGAAGCCCACCCTTGGAGCCCTAAAATGTGGTAGAGGCTGGGAAGCAGTTTTCAGAAGAGGAAAAATGTTGCAAGTACAAAGCCACTCATAAAGACACTTGGTTTATCCTTAGGTGTTCATGGACTGCAAACCTTGAAATTCCATACCTATTACATAGTTGAGAACTTGCCAATATATTCTTCCCAGTGCTTTGTCTATCAACTTATGTTCCAGGTATTTTTCTATAAACAAGGGAAGCACAGGCATGTCCATCTACTTGCAATGATTTGAGACTAACTCAGGGCATACGGAAAGATAGATGATTTCATAATACTGTGAAAAGTATGACTTTTCTGCAACATCCAATGAAACAAAATGTGAAGTCAGAAATGGAGAACAGATATCTGTAAATACTGATATCACTTAATGGCTGACCTGTATGAAGGTCCTAAAGATCAAGCCATGTCAACAGTAAGCAGAATTTATGGACAGAAAGTTCTATTGTAACAGCCCCATCCAGTTTTTGTTCTTTTTTTTCTGTTTGTTTATTTCTTAAGGAAGAGAGACTGCCAGAGAGACTGCATCCCAACAGGATCTTGATGCTACAATCCACCCCAGCTCCCGCCAGGCTTAGCATGCCTGGCATGCTGAAGGAGACCTCCGGATGAGAACCCAGAGCCCTCCCACGTGGGTCAGCCTCACAGAGCATTGCATTTTACCGTCGCATCCACCATCCAGCGTCCATCTCCACCCTGGTCCATTTTCATCTATCGTGTGTAATTCTCCAATTGGACTCCCATCTTAAGCAAAGAGCCATGATAATTTTAATTAATTTTGAATAGCTTGAAGCTGACAGCCTTAGCATTCAAAATACATCTTTCTGCTACTGAGATAACTTATTGATATGGTTTTAGAATCTACCAACTTTCTTGGATTCTTTTTCAGCTAAGTCATTCATTCTCACTCAGTAGGGGTGACATGACTAATGAGGTAGGTGAAAATTGATTTTGAGGGGCAAAAAAATGATAGACATAATGGTTACCAAACCCTCTATCAAACAAGATATTATTCCTTAGTATTTAATATCTTCTGGTAAAGAAAAGTTCAATTCAATTAAATTTTTTTCCAGGTAGGGGTATGGGAACAATAATCAAAAAGGCGGAGCTGTTCCAGCCACCATTGTACATACTGGTTGATGTTGCTAATTGGCAGGCTGAGGCCACATGGGAAGTCCAGGTTTGATTCCTGAACCACTCTAAAAAGTTGAGTGTGGAGGCACACACCTGTGATCCCAGTTACTCAGAAGGCTGAGGCAGAAGGATCATGACACAGTGAGATTCTGCCTAAAAATATAAATGAAGGGGGCTGGCAGATGGCTTAGAGGTTACATTGCTGGACTCCCAGATGGTTGACCATGGTTTGAGTCCTAGACCTGCTGGGGTGAAAATCACATCAGGTATGTGTGTGTGCATGTCCAAAATCTCGGGAAGAGGATGGAGAAGGGATTGTGGAATAGACATCCCCCTGGAGGATGCTGTCTCATTTTTCCCTCTCATTGACTCTCTCTCTCTCTCTGGCAAGCGCATATGCTTTAAGGCAAAAACTTCTAAAGAATACACACACGCACACACGCACACACACACATATGTGTGTGTGTGTGTGTGTGTGTGTGTGTGTATAAAAATGAAAGGTTGAGATTCACTGAACTAAGTGAAACTAATCATCTGCCAAAGCCTAGAGTGATCCAAAATTCAGAGACTAAGTCTCTGACTTGGCAGGGGGTATGAAGGGTCTGCTGGTTTATCTAGGCCTTGCCTCAAAACCAGACTCACATGGGCCATCTCCCCCTTCTAACTGTCATAGATCCTGAAAGTCCTCTTGTTTTGAATTGTGCTGAGCTTCAAGTTTCAACCTTCATCTAATCTTCCTATACTCTGGTCTGGATTCTTCTTCTGGCTTTTCAATATTCACATTTTAAAAGGAAATATCAAAGTAAATCTGCTATTGACTTAGTCAACAAATGTTCATTAAACACCTATCCAGAACAAAACACTGTCCCTACAAAGCCTTAGGCAGCCTGTATTCTGATGATGGAGAATTAGAAAACAAACATAAGCCACTATAGTATCAGATGGTGAGCAGTACTAAGAAGATAACTACAGCAGTTTAGAGGATAGTGAGAGATGGTGGAATGGGGTAATTAGGAAAGGCCCCCCGAGAAAGCTATGTTTGAGGTGACCTGAATGAAGTGACACAATGAGCTGAAAGAATATCTACTTTTCAATTTAAAAAATATTTATTTATTTTATTTGTTATTATCATTATTATTATTATTATTTTTACATTTGACCAGAGAGAAACAGAGAGGAAGGAAAAGTGAGAAAGCAAGCCACTAGGTCTGGGACTTGAATCATGGTCGGCCATGTGGGAGTCCAGAGATCTAACTACCATGCCACATGCCAGCCTCCAAGCTGAAAGTTGTTCTAGGCTGAGGGAATGACAAATATAAAGACTCCGAGGTGAGAGCTTGCCTGGTCGGCCAAGGATGAAAGGGGACAGGTGTGGCTAAAGAAGAAGGAAGGAGGGAGAAATGCTGCACCGTGCAGGGAGTTTCCTCATTGTCTCCTTCTCCCCTCCAAGCCTCACCACCATCTTGTAAACAAGGACATCGGGCTCCCTTTTACCAACCTGGCTAGTGGCTAAGGTTTTCTGAGCATAACTGTATGTTATGCTGACTGTTCTAAATAAGCACTTTCCATGGATTATCTTATTAAATTGTCAAAACAATACTTCAAAAAGATATTTTCATCTTCTGAGCATGCTTTGATAAGCTCAGATAAGTATTAATAATATAGAATCACAGAAGATAATTCATTTGTCCAAGGGCTCACAATAAATAACAGACCCAGGATTAGAACTCAGGCCAATTGGACTTACCCTTACATCAGCCTGCTGCCTGCTCACTTCTAACCCTCCTAGTACCAGTTTACCTAGGCTGATGCCCAGCCTGGTGATCCCAGCTCCACGGCCACCAATGGGCCTCATATGACAAACACTAACTGTGTAAGGAGCTGATAACAATTCTTCCTTTATTTTGTTGGGAGTGGCAATGTATTCATTTAGAATGAAACCTCTCCTGCAGCTACAGATAGCTGTACAAGGTGATTGTGGCCAATGAGATGAAAGTGAAAATTATTGGGTAGGGATTTATACCAAGAGCCCTTAAGAGAAATACAGCAATGAGGAAAATTAATAATAACTCCCCCATATTGTTTAAGTCACTTTTATCTGAGTTTTTCCAAATCTGGCCAATTAGCTAAATTAAAGTCTGAACTAATACAGAATTTGCTACCTAGAAGTGGGAGAACTAAAAGTAGCAGAACTGGAAACATGGAGTTGGATAAACAAGAGAGGTAGGGAAGCAGATATTATGGGCTTAAATGTTGCAGACTGGAAAGTGGTGACCCTAGTAATGTAATATGCAATATTTGGTCAAACTGCCAACTGCTGTACCTTGGAAAGTCATTTATGTTCTGGCTGAGGTTGTGGAGTTAGGGAAAATGGTAGGAACATTCTGGGTATTGTTAGATGCTTTGTCACTCTCAGCAAAGCCTATATCTCCTCAAGTCAGCAGTCAGTCAGAGATGGAGAGAAATGTCACTTTGCTAAGAAGGTACTCTTGACACTCACTCTACAATCACAGTTGCCTGAGAAGCCTGCATAATGGACCCTTAGGGTTGGGGAAAAAAATAGCTTTATCAGGAGATGAGAAGTGCCCACCAGTCAGACATTGCGAGTCTGTGGGCAAAAATGCAATTGCCACTGGAGACCATTGTTTGAACCGTCCCCAACAGCCTTCCCTGAGTAGCATATGTTGAGTTAAAGGGTAGAGAGATGATCACAGCTTATAAATTAGAAAGAAAAGGACACAAATCATCAGGAATTGACCAGGAACACAAGGATTAGACTAGATGTCTATTAAGTTTATGAGGGAATTGTATTGCAAAAAAAGACCCCAAATTGGTTTTCTAAGTCTGGAGTGATTAAATCTTGCAACTCCTCCTCTCTTTACCTGTCTTTCTCCTTTTGATTCATATCAATAAAAAGGCTTGGAACTGTGTTTAAGCCTCAGAAGGCGTGTCCTCCCCATGTCACAGAAGGGGTCACAGAGGATAATGAGTGAGGAATTACCTTGCAGGTAAAGGCAAGGGCCATGGAGCTTTTGATTTATATTAATAAAAAGGCTTGGAACTGTGTTTAAGTCTCAGAAGGCGTGTCCTCCCCATGTCAACCAAAGAAGGGGTCACAGAGGATAATGAGTGAGGAATTACCTTGCAGGTAAAGGCAAGGGCCATGGAGGGCAATCAATAAGGAATTCCTTCCATCAGAGAAAGGTGCTGCCACCCTGGCCAAAGTGTAGGCTCTTGCTATTCTTTCCCAGGGCCATTTGATCATTGCCATAGTTAGTGACTGTTGTGTTTTCCATCCTTCCTTTTATAAGTGGAAGTTTTAATTGTAGTTTTTCTACACCCTCCCCAATATTATGTGTTAGATGTATTGGGGCTTGGTTGCTATGAATCCTATCTAGAACCCAGGGAGAGGACCACGCACCACCCAGAGATTGGGGTTCTAATCTGGATATACTAACTGAATGAGGCTTGGGTGTCATCTCCTTTGGGAATGAGATGTCTATCCCATGAATGGAAAGAAGGGTATGTTTAAGCAGCCAAGGAAGGAAATACTAGAGAATACTACAATAGTTTGTGCACATTAGCCTTTCTCTCTTTTTCATTACTAACAGAAAACCACCTGTGTTTGGGGAATAAGAACCAAACCAAAAAGCTATGTTTCTTAGTGGCCCTTCAGAGAGGGAAGAACATTAGATACAGTCCAGGCATGTGAAGTTGTTTGGCGAGGTGTTCAGAAATACTCCTTTCATGTGGGGCTCCTTCTTTTTCTTGCTTAAAATGCCTGTGTGTATTTAGTAACTATCTCGTGACCAACCATAAGGCAAAGGCCTCACATCCTTGCACAGATTTACCAGCTTCAGATAGTCTCCCTTTAGGCTTCTTATTACACAAGAGAAAAGCAATCCCCTGGCCTTAGTTAAGCCCTGTCAGACATCCTATTATAGCTGACTAGCATCCCTAATGAATACATTGCTTTAATTCATGCATGACCCTCAGATTCAAAGCCCAGAATATAATCCTGAGTCTTTCAACTTCGGTCCAGTTACTTTGTCAATTAGTAGTTATTACTAAGTTTTTGTCTTGATTTGGGGGCATCAAAACAAACAAACAAACAAATCCAAGGCATGTTTCTGCCCCTGAAAGAGCTAAAAACACAGATGAATTCATCCAAGAGTTTATTAGCACCATTGTGCCACCACAAATGTTTCAGGTACACCCAAAACTGATGGAGAAACATTGTGAACTATAGGGAGCAGCCCAAACTGAGCAAACATGGGGACTTTTAAGCACATGCAGAAATGACCTTTTGTGAGCTGTCATTTGCAGGACGATGAAAGCAATGAACATATAAATGTGCTAGCTGTGTGCTGTAATCGATACTGCAGAGCAGTGTTGGGTTAAAGGAAATTGCATGTCTTTATCAGAATTGGTCCCAAAGGATCATAAAAACTATATGGCACCAGTTGTTTTCACATTTTCAGCTGATTAACATCTGAAAACACCTGGCTCTGCATTCCATGTTCTCTTCCCCCATTTTCTGTCCTATAAAATAATAAACCTGAGACCAGTTTGGCATCACTGTTATCTTCATCAGAGAAGGTGGGCCCACCTGATCTTCGTTTTTCTTAATTGTATGTCTTTGTGTGTTTATTTCTAATCCACAACCCCCCAACTCAGAAAAATGTATTCTGCTGAGCAAGTCCCGCAAAGTGGTGCCCAATGTAGGGCCTGAGCACAGAGGAACTACAAAGATTCAGGCGAGTGGACACTCCTTGAAGCCAGCTGAAAATAATTGAGTAAGGTAAGAAACCAATAGAGTAAAATTAAAAATATAATATGGTTAAAAAAGAGAGATAACAGAGTAAAAGAAGGAGATAACAGAGTAGAAGGATATAACACAATAAAATAAAGAGATAATAGAGCAAGAAAAAGTGGATTCAATTATTGTTGGGTGTAAAACATGGGGATATAATTGTCTAAAGACAGAGATATGTATGTGTATATGTTGTCTTATATGTTAAAAGCTAGGGGTGATAAAGTTAGTATCAGTTACATTGGTTCCTGAATTTTATGCAAAAAAAAACATGCCCTTGGTTCCCAGAACAAAAAACAGTTTATGAAAAGACCTGAGACAAAGTCAGAAAACAAATCAAGAAACAATACACAACTGAGGGTGCTAACAGGATTCCAACATCAAACATAAACTATTGTGACTCCCTTAAGAAGGCTTATGTTAGAAGAGAGAGGGACTGGCTAACATTTTATCTATCTATTATAAATGGCTGATTCTAGGCTTCTGGTAAGGCTGTGCTTATGAAGCAGGAGATGAAGTTGATCTAGCCTTTATTTCATGCAACAAGGGTTGATTGTACCAGGCACAGAGCTAGGCTAGGAAAGAAAAGATGAAGAGCCCTGTGAAGGCTATGGTCCACTGGAAAAGGAGAACCTAAAATAAACAACAAAAATAGAATGAGCTAAGGGTAAAGAGTGGGTATATGGCACATGATGGATTCTGGGAAGTGGAGCTTCCTAAGTTCTATGCTGGGTTTATGCTACTCCTTAGGGGATGAGAGAGGCATTCCCATGTAAATTATGAAAGGTGAAAACCTAGAAGGGACCTCAGAGATGACCTCAGCCAGCCTTCAATTTTATCATAAGAGAAATGCTCAAGACAGGCCCAAGATTCTTTAGTTTCTGGATCTGATGACCCTTGAAGAACAGGAAAACTATAAAATAAATGAAACGTTAAAAAAAGCAACCTAACAACTATTTCAAGATTCTAATACTCAAAGATTTATATATATGGACTATTTTCTGAAACAAGAAAAATGGGCTTGCGTAGAAATGTCAAGTTTTAGGGACCAGCAGATGGTGTAACGGTTATGTTGTTGGACCTCAACAGTGGTTCAAGTTCTAGACCCAGCAACTTAAAACTCAGGCCAGGTGCAAGTGTGTGCATGCCCAAAATACTGAGAGGAGAGTGGAGGAGAAGGGACTGAGGTGTGGTCATCCCTTCTGGAGGGTGATTTCTTGCTTTCTGTCTCTTTGTCC
>NW_006159715.1:2299079-2304800 GCF_000334495.1 Tupaia belangeri chinensis | reverse complement strand
AGGTGCCCTATAGCCAAAAAAACTCTCTTAAAAGAAATAAGAAAGAGAAAATAAAAAAAAGAAAAAAAAAGAAATTTCAAGTTTTCTTTCAAACAAAGTAAGTATAATAAAATGGTTGGATTAGAAAACTAAGATGAAGATTAGAAATATTTTGTGTCCCCCCACATGCTTCTAAACTAAAGTATATTTGCTATGGCTTCAAATACTAAAACTAGTTTGTGAATCTGCAGTTTAAGATTGCTTATCCAGGGGCCAGGAGGTGGTGTGGTAGTTAAGGTGCTGGACTCACACATGGTTGACAGGGACTCAAGTCTCAGGTCCGGCGGCTTGAAAATTACACCAGGTATATATGCATGCCCAAAATCCCAACAGGAGAATGGAGGCAAAGGGATTGTGGCCACCTCCTGGGGGTGATTTTTCACTTTTCCTCTCTCTGTCTGCTCTCTCCAGGGAGTGCATGCACCCTATGGCAAAAGCTTAACAAACAATAAACAAAGGCCAGCCCCATATTGCAATGGTTAAGCCTGCACAAAGTGGTTTTTAAACTGGATCCCCCATGGCCAACTGCAGTTTGAATCTCAGTCTTGTAGGCTTGAAAAATACACTGGGCACGTGTGCATGCGTGCTTCAGATCCTGATGGAATGGAAAAATGGAGGGAAAAGGTATGTGGCATGGCCACATTCCATTGAGGAATGCTTTCTCTTCCTCACTTCTTTTCATGAGTGCAAGCACCCTTTAGCAATAAAAATAAATAAATATGTAAAAAAGTAAATAAAAAAAAATTACTTAGAATGTCAAGATAAAGGGACCAGCAGATGGCATAGTAGTTACATTGCTGCACTCCCACATGGTTGCCGATGGTTGGAGTCCTGGACCCGGTAGGTTGAAACTCCTGCTGGGTCCATGTGCATGTGTGCCCAAGATCCTGAGAGGAGAATGGAGGAGAAGGGATTGTGGTGTGGCAATATCCCCGGGAGGATGGTTTCTCACTTTCCCTCTTACGATGCCTGTCTCTCTCTCCAGTAAGTGTACTCACCCTAAAGCAAAAAAGAATGTCAAGATGTGGGCAGTTCTTGATTAATAATATTGCTGGAGTTTAGCTTATCTCAGTTCTAAAAGAACATAATGACTGGGGAAAGAGGGCCTTGGCGAGAGCATGTGCACATTTATACAATGGCAATCCAATACTCTGAAACATTTGCTGTGCTGAACCAGTAACTGAGAACAGACACAGCCTTTGTATTAGCAGCAAGACAACCATGAGGTCACAGAGACTGCCCACTACAATCCAGCCATCCTGTCCACATGTAGGGATTGGGCAGCCATGGTACCACCAACTTGTCATCCACAACCCTCTAGGTCACATCATCAACATGCAGTGTTCACTGGGAAAAGTTCTTTAATTACATTGAAGTGATTAAAAAACATTTTTTAAATTTAATTATTTTTTTTAAAAAGGTTTTTGCCATATGGTGCATGCACTGGTCAGAGAGAGAAGAGATAGTGAGAGGGAAAGTGAGAAATCCTGCCCCCCACCCCCCACAGGAGGGATGGCCAAGTGGTTATCCCTTCTCCTCTATTCTCCTCCTGAGATTTTGGGCATGCAAGCACATTTGCCCAGCATGATTTTCAAGTGGCCAGGTCCAGGACTCAAACCACAATCAGCCATGTGAGAGTCCAACATCTTAACCACTATGCCACCTGCTGGCCCTGGGAATGATTTTTCTGTAAAAATGATCTTATAAATCTTTATAGGACAATTATGCTGTTCAGATAATTCTGGAGTTTAGACTTTATAAATCTACTTACTGTTTTAAATTCTTAGCACATAATTGCACAGAATATGGCTTTATCATTAATCAACAATGACTCAAGTATTTACAGTGGCCAGTAATGTCCTCTGCCATTAGGTAACTGTAGGTCTCCAGGCGGGTCATTTAACATCTCTGAGCCTCGGTTTCCTTATCTGCCAAATGAGGTGGTTTGACTAAGTTTCTTTCCAGCTCCAGTGTTCTCCTGGACCTTGGAGCTGAGTTAGCAAGTCAGGGATGGAGTCACCAGCTTCATTAAGCACATACACAACACATGGAAGTTTTAAACTGCAGAGGGATGGGCCAAATTGCTTTATCAGATTTTGAGGATCTGCCAAGACAGAGGGAGGAGGGGATCCCCAGGGGTGGTTTTACATTCATGTGCTTATAACCTCAGTCCAGCTATTCCAGAAGACAAGAAGAAATATGTCCTCTTAAATAAAAACTCATTGGAGCACCAGAAAGAACCAAGGTTTCAAGAAGGAGGGAGGAACACACTGGGGCAGAGGGGGGTATAAGAGGAAATCCGGTGTTTCCACTGAGGACACTCCGTCTCTCCAATTTGGCAAGGGCCTAAATTGTGTGGGGAACTAGTCTACAGCCCCTCCCTCCCTGGACTGCTTACTCGTACGAGTCAGGACTGGAGTGCTTGGTGCAGAGAGAGAATCCTCAGAGGACACCGAGAGATCACAGAGCACAAAGGTTCGGCCGTGAGCCTCTCTGAGAAGCTTCCCTGTTTCCCAGGCCTTGCTGTGGGAAAGGCCTTGGACAATGAGGAGGCAAGTCAAAGTCCATGAGAGTGAGGAAAGAAGAATCCTCATTTGACCTCTTCTAGTCAGGAACTCGGAAATCAGGACACGGAATAACGGAAGGAGTGTGGTATACAAGGAGTCTGCACGAAGCTACGGCTAATGTGTACTATGAAAAAAATGATGCACCGATTCCTAATGTTTTTTGCACCAGAATAAATGTGTACTTTCATTCCATGTTTCCACAAACTTTTCAAAGTATCCTCCTGCAAATTCCTATTTCTTTAATGGCCTCCAGAGCTTCCATGAGCCGTCTCAGCCTTTCACAGGGATGAGAGAGATACGAAGTAGAGAAAAGGCAAGAGACAGGACAGATGGAAAGGAATGAGGCTGAAAATCTGCAGGTCCAAGTATGGGTACTGCGGTCATGACCTTGGGGAAAGATCTGGGAAAAAGAGGAACTTGGATGACTATCTCAAAACCCTGCTCTTGCAGATGTGCACAGTTAAAAGACATGGCTGGGTTAGGCCAATGACAGGGACCTTGGGGTGACCCTCATTTTGGTGAATTCTCCACCATCTATGTCTTTAGGCTCCTAGGCGTAGAAACAAGGATTCTGTCAGCACATTTTCAACTGGGTAGCTCTCTCTCATGGCTAAGATATACAATTACCAGCAAGGAAACTCAATCATTAACGATCAATTGGAAATACAATTATGAAGAGGGCAGGATGTTCGTGTTGACCTAATCAATGTATGCTTTCTCTGAAGGTAGGATGCGCGAGAAGGCAAACTTCAGAACAAGGAGGACCGGGTGAACACAGGAAGGGCCCTTGCCCAGGTCTTTCAGGCACTCACACTCCCATACTGTAGCCTGGGTCCTAAGAAAGGAATCAGCCACTTAGCCAACCGCCCCTTTACTAGACAATACTAGGAAAGACATCACTCACTTGGGCTCCTGGAGGTTTTCTTTCCTGTCCATTGCACTAACCGCCTCATTTCTTTTCATACCCATTTTCTCCAAACTGCCAGCTCTAACACCACTAAGGATCGATTTCTAGTCTCTGCATTATGGGCACAATCACATTTCAGTTCATTCTCTGCAAGATTACTGGGATTCGAGTTTTGGATTCTACATGCTTTCATGGACCTTTTTTCTTTTTCTTTTTCTTTTTGAGAGGTTTTTGCTATAGGGCATGTGTGCTTGCCAGAGACAGAGAGAGAAAGAGAGACAGAAAGCGAGAAATCACCCTCCGGGGGAACGGTCACACCGCAATCCCTTCTCCTCCATTCTCCTCTCGGGATCTTGGGCATGCACGCACATGCGCCGGGCGTGAGTTTAAGCCACCGGGTTCGGGACTCGAACTACGGTCGACTACATGGGAGTCCAGCGACAAAGCCATTACGCTAACAGCTGGTCCCTCATGTACCTTTTCTTACCTCTGGGATTCCTAAGGCTGGCTATTCAACCATGCATGGTGTACTTACTAGTTCTCAAAATAGAAACTGTCTTCTCTAAGTTCAGGATTATGAGGAAGGGGTTTCACTAATGGTCCCCAGGTGCCAAGGACACCTTCCAGATTTAGCATAACTACAGGAGCCCATAGAGCAGTCATATCAAGTCTGCATGTGAGTGCTTGAGGTGGCGCAGGACAAGAGGGACAGAACTAGAGTACAAAAAAATGCCTGCTTTCCACTCTCAACCCGGAGCGCTGCTGACGAGTCTTATGCTGTGGAAATTCCAGACAGCTCCAGCATTTCCCAGATCCCCACAGCCCTGTGGCAGCATCACGGCTCATCCACAGATGGGGGAACAGACTGGGGAGGACCTGGAACTCAGTCGCCAGAGTGCCATGTGTCTATGACGTCACTCGGCAAAAACTCACTTCAGACGGGCAGGCAGATTCTCATCCACTAGGCAAAGCCTCTCTCCAGGAAAAAAAGAAAATTAGAATGAAAAAAGAAAGAAGCCTCTGTAGTTCTCTATACTAGAGAACATGCAGGCACAGGGGTACAGCTTCAAAAAATGCAGAGAAATAGAGGCAGTTGGGTACTTTCTGGGTTTCAAGTTTCAGGCCAGAATCTGGCTGAAGCCTGGGCTGAGCCCTGTAGGGAGAGGTGCTGTGGGAAACAGATGCTCTCAGGCACACTGCTGATTTGGGGAATTACCAAGATTAGCAAAATGGCCATTCCCTGCCACCCACAAGTTCGGTTGAAGCATTTCCAGCAGGCTTTAAGCACCCTGGCTGGATGACTCCAAGTTCAGCATCCTTCACTTTGAGATGCTGAGCACGTGACCGTGCCAAGTCAGCCCCTACAGGAATCATGTGAAAATAATTGAAGACTTGTTCTCAAGTTGAAATCGCAAGTCTTTCCTGCCTGCGGAGGTGATTAAAACCTTGGCCTACCTACCCAGCGCAGCCGCCCTTGCCCGCTGCCTGGCAGGCTCAGGTATTCTCTCCTGCTCAGTCCTGCCCTCAGTCTTGTACTGTCTTCCCAGTCTCCAAGAGTCTCTCCACTCCACCTGCCACCCAACTCCTTTCCCACGAGTCTCAGGACCAGAAAGGAAATGGAAAAACAAAAAAGGCACCTGAGTTTCTGTATTATGTGAGAACATCTGAAGACTGTGGGGAATCGTTCCACAGGGAGAAATCATTCGTCTCTTTAATAAACACTTGAGTAAAATAAATAAAGCAACCTCCTCACCCTCAGAAACTCAAACTCTAAAGCAGTCTCTGTAAGTCAGATTAAGCCTAGAATCGCCTGGAGTTATTAAGACAGGTCAGGTTCAATTCTTTTTTTTTTAGAGGTTTTTGCTATCGGGCGCATGCGCTCGCCAGACAGAGAGAGAGAGAGAGAGACAGAGACAGAGAGACAGAGAGACAGAAAGCGAGAAATCCCCCCCCCCAGGGGGGATGACCACACCACAATCCCTTCTCCTCCATTCTCCTCTTGGGATCTTGGGAACGCACGCACACGTGCCCAGCGTGAGTTTTAGGCCACCGGGTCTGGGATGCGAACCACAGTCGACTACGTGGGAGTCCAGCAACATAGCCATTATGCTAACTGCTGGTCCCAGATCAAGTTCAATTCTTAAGGCTTCTGACTCATACAAACTGAGAGCTGTAGTGGTGTGCAAGTATTTGAACTTTTTTTTTTTT
>NW_006159715.1:2239462-2298929 GCF_000334495.1 Tupaia belangeri chinensis | reverse complement strand
ACACAAACACACACACATGCCTGGGGTGAGTTTCAAGCCTCTAGGTCTGAGACTCAAGTCACAGTCAGCCACGTGGGAGTCCAACAATGTAACTATTAAGCCATCTGCTGTTCTGTACTTTTAACAAGCATTTCAAGTAACTGATGTAACAGGGCTCTGGAAACTATTGGTAGGGTCAGAGGAGAAGGAGAGATGCTGACTACTTCATAATAATATAACAGGGCCCTGGAAACTATTGGTAGGGTCAAAGGAGAAGGAGAGATGCTGACTACTTCATAATGGGAGATTGAGACCCTAGAAAGAAAGTCAGCTCTAATATCCTAATGTTTCAGGAGACCCCTCATTGTTACCTATGTAAGGTTATTAGGGTTGGTGAATAAGAATACACAGCATCTAGTTATATATGAATTTCAAATAAATAATGAATACTATTTGAGTATAAATATGTCCCATATATTGCATGGGATATACCCATACTACAATATTTGAGACATACCTATACTAAAATATTATTTGTTGATTATCTGAAATTCAAATTTAACTGAGGTTTTTATGCAGCAGTTCCACACTCAGTCTATCCCAAAATGAAGCTCTTTGACCTGCATGCCTTGATTGCTCTTTGTGACATATGTAATCCTAGCCAGCACTGTGGCCCTGCCTCAGCAGGCCTTTCTACTTCCTCCTGGATGTAAATACTGCCCCGTGGGCCAAGGCCACCCAGTCCATGCAGGCAGAAGTTGAATGAGTCAGCCTGAGATCGCAGCTCACCACCCACCACAAAGGAACTGCTCTTCTTGGAGCTTTGTTGTCCCAGCCTCTGGTCTCATATGGCCAAATCTGCTCCTCCTAGTCCAGCTGGCTTCCCTGAATGCTCTATTTGCCCATACCCTATGGTCTCCCTTGACCAGGTGATCTCCTGGAAAAGCCATAGACCCAAGGAGATGTCAGTTCCACATAACACAACCATACCCTAAAGGTGAAAGGAGATCAGGGCTAGAGACATGTTCGAAGTAATGACCAGAAGTCATCTACCGGGGATGTTTGAACCATGATTTCAGGACCATGGCCTCCCATAGATTTGTAGCACAGTTGGCTTGATTCTATTTGTTTCCTTTGCTTATCCTTCTGGGTAAGACTTTATTTGAATGAAGTTAAGCAACTAAAATAGTTTGAAAGTCATGAGAGTATACAGTTGACAACGAGGTCTATGAAGTGCTTATTTTGAGTTGTAGAGAACACTGCACACTATCTACCTAGTACCTATTCCCCCTTTTTTACCCCTTAGGAGAATTCCAATTTTTGTTTAGGGATTCAACCATCTTCTTCCACAAAGTGGTGTCTTAGCTCTAAAGATGGATCTGATCAATCCATGGTAATATCCTTCCCTCGTCAGAGGTGTTTCAGGAATGAGCTGTTGACCCAACACCAGTCAATGAGTCATGAAGTGAAGCCATTTAGGGTTCTTCTGAAGAACCTTGCCTTACTCCTCAGAGAGAGTGTCAAGAAGCAACAGTCTCTCTCCTTCTCTGTGTTACAGTCCATTCTGTTACTAATAAAAGAAAATGCCCGAGCCAGGGTAATTTAAGAGACAAATATTTATTCAACTCATGGTTTGGAGACCCAAGGTCCAGAGGCCACCCCTGGTGGGGCTGCATCACAACATGGAGGAAGGCAGGAGAGCGTGGTCTCTGTTCCGAGTGTGTCTCTCTCCTTGTAAATCCACCGCAAGTCTATCATGGGGTCCCACCCACATAATCTTAATTTTAATCTCCTCTTCAATGCCCACCTTTCAACATCACGATTGAATCAAGTTGTGACCCTCATAATCCTATTACAATGGGTCAACACAGGAATGGGGGGGGGTGGCATATTCAAGCTACAGCCCTCTGTAAGTCATCAGGTCTGAGGGAGACTCCTGGAATTGCTGCTGCCTTCTGGCTACCAGTTTGAGATAAAGCTTAATGCTGAGGACAACAGAGTGAGAGAGAAAGTGAAATTGGGATCTTCATGATCTTGTGGACATGGGAACTACTGAGTGTCCTTTCTATTGAAGCCAGTTTGAGTTGGATTTCTGTAACTGCCATCCAGAAAACATCCCATAATGTGTGTGGTTCTGGGCTTGGAGCTTTTATTCAATGGAATTCTAAGATAGGCATGCAAATTTAAACTTCTGAGATTTGCAGCAATAAAAGTGGATCTACCTGCTTTTATTTCTATCCTAGAGAGCAGAAATTTGCTCATACTTATTTCTCTCTAGACATTAGCTTTCCTTTTCTTTGAATTTGAATAAAAATAACTCTAATGTTTGTTTATGAAGTCTCAAAATAAATTTACTCCTCCCTCTGGCAAAACCTCCACATTCAAACATCCTCAGAACCACAAGTAAAAGCACATGGGTGTTTGAATTGCCTTATGCATTTTTCTTTGGAACACAAAGGCAGAGGCCAGGGTCTCTTGGGCATTCTTAAGGTGCACTATCTTATAGTCATGGATAAAGCCCTGAGTCAATGACACCCTACCTGCCATTGTACACTCAGCCTTCCCTGTCTCCTTCTCCCCCTGTGACTTGTGGGCTAGTCCTTGGACCCTGAGGGTGGAGCTCTCCCTGAAAACTTTCTATCAGTGCTGGCTTCTCCTATTTAAAACATTTCCATAAACCTATAAATTGACTCTTCAGAAAAAAAAGCTGGAGGCCAGACTCTGGAAAAGTGAACTTGCTTCTTAGGGGCTCTAAAGGGTTCAGTAAAGCTACTGGAAAGATTAAAGTATAGATAGACCCGAGTCTGGAGCTCTTATTCCAGGACAGCAAGACAGGAACTTAATAAAGGAGGAAAAGAAAATAGAGTATGGATTAATCATGGACACTAATAAAAACAAACACATGAAACTGGCAAGGGGATGAAAACAGACATACCAAATTGAGGCCAATTCATTCCAGAAATATTTACCGAGTGCTTCCTACCCCGTGCCAGGCATTACCACAGGCTGCTAAAAATACAAATGAGTACATTCTGTTTTGCCTTCAAGAGATTCCTAGTTTTCCTAGGGACAGACATATAAATAACTTCAGATGAACCTTACATGGTGAAAGAACACACAAGGTGGGAATTGAGGAAGACAGGAGTCATTTACTGACTCAATTCATATGGAATCTCTCAAAGCAAACATGTTGGTGGTGCATTCATGCAAGAGACAGGAAGGACTGGCACAGAGGATGCGTGTGGTGGGCAGGGGTGGGAGATTAGTGTGGAGCAGTAGGTTGGTTCTGAGTGTATTTGGAATTTGACATGTCCAAAGTCATGTGACCTGCCTTACTTAGGCAATGAGTTTTGGATAGTAGTCTTACATTTAATCTTTTAACCAAGGGAGTGATATAACCAAGTTTGTGATTTCATTTTTAAAAAGTATCAGTATGGGAAAATCTTTACCATAACACATGAGGAAGTGGGTTACAAAGTAGTTTTGATTGCATATCAATGTTGTGAAAGTGAAAACAATTTCTTTGAAGGATATTCACTAAACTATTGATTTAATTTCAGAGAAGTAAGTATGTGAGTGCCTTTTTACCTTTACATTTCTGGATTTTCTAAATACTTATGAACATTTATTATTTTACTGATTAACAAAAACAAACAAACAAAAAAAAAGCATGGGTCTGGCTTGATAGCCTAGTGGTTAAGGAAGCTGGAGCCCAGATAGCTGACTGGTTTGAATCCTGGCTCAAGAGCCTTGATAAAAACGTTGGGTACATGTGTATGAGTGTCCCAAATCCCAACAGGATGGAGAAACAGAGAAGAGATTATAGCATGACCACTTCCCATTGGGGGGTGCTTTCTCACTCTTTTTCTCTCTCTGTTTCTCTGACTCTCTGCCTAGCATATGTGCCCTCTGGCA
Organism: Tupaia belangeri chinensis; assembly: GCF_000334495.1. Classification (NCBI taxonomy): domain Eukaryota; kingdom Metazoa; phylum Chordata; class Mammalia; order Scandentia; family Tupaiidae; genus Tupaia; species Tupaia belangeri. The sequence continues at coordinate 2,295,035 of NW_006159715.1, read as the reverse complement.
ATGAAAATAAAAACAGTGTATAAGGAGTGAGGTAGGGATGCAGGTGATGCCTATGGATTAAGTGAGACCAGACAGCAGGGAGGACTGCTGGAAGGCTGGCCTCATGGCTCAGGTGCAGTATATTGACTGTGTGACCCATAGCAGTGGCAATGGGAACAAGGGCAGGGGATGGCTTCCTGGACCGTTTTAGAGGCAGATTTGGCCAGTCTTAATGACCACTTAGAATTAGGTTGTTAGGGAAGGGGATGGAGAAGACGAGTCTAAGTTGACCCAGAGGACAGAGAGAGTAGGGGGCTAGCTCAGTTGAAAGGCCTCTTACACCAGTTCTATCCTTTGCCTTTTACACTCCAAGAATCTGAATTTGCCCTTTTCTTAGGGTTTTAAACTAGATTTCTTGCCTTTCTTGGGTCATACTGCTTGCAGAGATGGAGGGACTGGCCAACTCCTTCTTTCTGTGCCAGTGGACCTCCTGCCTACAGCATGCTGCTCCCTACTCACGAAGTCTTAGCCCTGTCTTAATCTACTGGGCTTGAGAGAGCCAGGCTTGTTATCAGACGCTCATAAAGCCCAGCCTCTTTTAAGGCAATTAAAACCTCAGTGTGGGAGACCTTTGGCACCAACTACTTTTTCCACCTAGCAGACTCTTACCACAGACCTAACTAACACTCCACCAACTCAGGAGGGCCAGCACATTACCCTGGAGCCAAGAGGGGGATGACACCACACATACACTGCTGCTTTGTAAGTGCAGCTCTCCACTCCCGCCGCCCCTCCAGTTTCCCAAAGCTCTCATTCAACTCGGAAACATGGATCTGATTAGGAGGGTTTACTGGGCCAAACAGTTGCAGCCCTATTCTAATCAGACAGACAGGAGCAGAGGCCAGTTTCCATCAGAAAAGCCAGGAGAGATGAGTGGCAACTATGGAAGTGAGCTGGCTGGCCACGAACAAGGAGCTGCAGAGGAGAAAATTGTCTCTATTAAGTCAAATCCATCCTCAGATAATGAACTGTGGAATCAGTTCCAGGCCACCACATTCTCTTTTGCTTGATCACATTAATCTGTCATTTTTATTTTCAACTACATTTTCTATTCCTGCTATCTAATAAAATAAAGTGTGAGTCCACATCTCACTTACACAGAATCTAGGGAACATGAGAAACAGGCAAATTCTAACTAGAGAATGGCATTTACAATCAACTAATGGCTATGACCCAGTTCTAAATTCCTAAAGGAAAACAATTTGACTCAAAAAGTTAATTTGATAAACACAACTTTCACAAGTTTAGTCATAAAGACTTTTGCACTATATTGTAAGAGGAAAAGGCCAATTTGAAAACAAAATTCAGTTTGTGGTGGTCTGGGGTTGGTACTTGCTGGCTCCCAAGAGCTGACTGTTTTGGGGAAGTTTAGAAGCTGTTTGGCGTCATGCTGGTAGTTTGAAATCTGCCATGGTGGGAGTCTTTACACCATGGAAACTGGCAACTGTTACAAATCAGGACCGTCCCTCCCCACTAGCCATTTGTTAAACATTTAATAGCACATCACACACAGTGTGATCCCTTTTCATTTTTAAAGTTCTATTTATGCACACAGTGAAGTATGTGTCTGTAAAAAGTCAGGAAGTAAAGTCGTTAAACATTAACCAATTTAATTCTGGGTGGTGAGACCAACGTGTAGCTTTTATCTTCTTTTTTTCTCCCCCCTATACTGAATATATATTCTTTGCATAATAACTGGAAAAAAGCTCCTTCTGAACTTTATTTATTTATTTATTTTACTTTTTAAATCATTATTTTTATTTAACTTTATTTATTTACTTATTTTGTAATTTGATGAGAGAGAAAGAGAGAGAGAAAGAGAGAGAGAGAGAGAGAGAGAGAGAAAGCTGCCAGGTACAGAACTCGAACTATGGTCACCCACGTGGGAGACCAGTACCCTTAACCACTATGCCACCTGCTGGCCCCTCTTTCCTTTCTGAGCTGTCTAACACACACTTTTTTATCCTACAGGTATGGAAGTGCTGAACTCAAGACTACTCATCTATCCCCAAATGAAGTAGAACTCCAGGTAACAAAACAGGAGACAAGACTCTGGGCTCCAGAAAGACAGACCACATCAGGGTCAGCCCACATCAGGCTCAGTAGCTGGATTAACTGGTTTCTGGACCTCTGCTTCAGACATAAAGCTGTTAATGGTGATTTAACAACAACAACAACAACAACAACAAAAGGCCAGTTGGGGATAACAGGTGACTCCAGGGTTTTGTGGATGGAGCAATGCAATTCTTTAGAGTATTAATATCAACTTTCACCAGTTGCATACTAGCAATTCCAATTGTTCGTTGAGCAGGATGAGCACTTTCAGCACTTTGACACTTATGAATTCCTTGTATTCTTGCCATAGTTGGGTGTTCACCCAATTTAATAGAAATAAGCCCAGTCACAACAAAGAAAAACTCAGGTCTAGATGGCTTCACTACTGAAGTTTACAAATCCCTTAAAGAAGAATTAGCACCAATTTTTTTTCAAACTCTTTCAAAATGTACAAATGGAGGGAACCTCCAAAATTCATTATACAAAGCCACCATCATCTTTTTTTTTATTTTGAGAGTTTTTTTTCGCTATAGGGCGCGTGCGCTTGCCAGACAGACAGAGAGAGACATAGAGACAGAAAGCAAGAAATCACCCCCCAGGGGGGATGGTCACGCCGCAATCCCTTCTCCTCCATTCTCCTCTTGGGATCTTGGGCACGCACGCACACACACCCGGTGTGAGTTCTAATCCACCGGGTCTGGGACACGAACCGTGGTCAACTACATGGGAATCCAGCGACATAGCCATTACGCTAACTGCTGGTTCCCAAGCCACCATCATCTTCATAGCAAAAGAGACAAGAACACAACGAAGAAAGAAAACTATAGACCAATATCCCTGATTAATACGGATGCAAAAATCCTCAATAAAATACTAACAAATCAAATTCCACAACACATTAAAAAGGCTATACACCAGGGATGCAAGGATGGCTAAACATTTGCAAAACAATAAGTGTAATAAAATCACATTAATAGACAAAAATTACATGATCATATTAATTGATGCAGAAAATGCATTTGATAAAATACAACGTCCTTTATGACTAAGACTCAATAAAATAGGCCTGGAAGGTACATCTTGTTAAATTAAACTACTTTGGCCTAAAATGGCTACTATACTCCCACACTTGGATTCCGATGGATAAGCTGAAACTGTACATGTTAGGCTGTTTCCTAAACTGGTTGCTAAACTATAGCCAATCACACTAGCCACATTTCAATCACAGAAAATCCACCTTTTGAGCTGTTTGTGCAGCCTACCGCCCACCTTTAACCAATCTGATTGTTTCTCTACCTCATTCCCTCACTTTCGCTTTTGTACATCATTTTCTGCTTTCCAGAACGTAACTACTGAGTGGACCACGAGGCTACCCAGAATTGTCCAAAAGTCCAGGAACAACTGCCCAATTTAAATCGTGTTAAAATTTGCTCAATTAAAACTCTACTCTATTAAGTTGACTGGTTTATTTTTCTTTTAACCATCTCTTAACACAGTAAAGGTCACATATGACAAACCCACAACTAATCTAATATTCACTTTCTCGACTTCTATACAATATAGCACTGGAAGCTTTAGTCAACACAATCAGACAAGAGAATGAAATAAGATGCTTCTAAATTGGAAAGGAAGAAGTTAAATTACCCCTATTTGCAGACAATATGGTTTCATATATGTAGAAAAAATTAAATAATCCACCTGAAAATGCTCAGATGTGGTAAACAAATTCAGTAAAGTTGCAGGATACAAAAAAATCAACATACAAAAATCTGTAGCATTTTAGGGAACCAGCAGTTAGCGTAATGGCTATGTTGCTGAACTCCCACGTAGTCGACCGCAGTTTGTGTCCCGGACCCGGTGGCTTAAAACTCACGCCGGGCGCGTGTGCGTGCGTGCCCAAGATCCTGAGAGGAGAATGGAGGAGAAGGGATTGCGGCGTGACCATCCCCTCTGGGGGGTGATTTCTTGCTTTCTGTCTCTATGTCTCTCTCTGTCTGTCTGGAGAGCGCACACGCCCTACAGTGAAAATCTCTCAAAAAAAAAATCTGTAGCATTTTATATACTAAACAATGAATAGACTAAGACAAAAATGAAGAAAGCAATCCCATTTACAATTGATATACAAACACACACAAACACACAACTCACACCTAAGAATAAGCCTAACCAAGGAAATGAAAGATCTCTACTATGAAAATAATAAAAAGCTGGAAAATTGAAAAAATAAAAAAGGAAAAATAATTCTTGATCATGGATTAGGAGGATCAGAATAGTTAAAATGTTGATACTTTCCAAAGTGATCTACAAATTCAGTGCAATTTCTATAAAAATTCTTCACAAAACAAAAAAAATAAAGTCATAAAATTTGTCTGGAGTCACAAATGATCTCATATTGCAATGCAGAACTGTGTAAAAATAATGAAGCTGGAGGCATCTGACTACTTCAAAATATATTACAAAGTCACTATAATCAAAACAGCATGGTACTGGCACTGAAAAAGTCACTTAGATTGATGGGACAGAATAAAGAATTCAAACATAAACCCAACAACACATCTAGCTGATTTTTGACAATTGCTAACATTTGTCAATCCAGTGGAGAAAAATTAGTCTTTTTAATAAATGGAGCTGGGTATCTACTTGCAGAAGAGTGAAACTAGACCCCCATTTCACATCATTTACAAAAATTAACTCAAAATGGATTAAAGACTTAAACATAAATCCCCAAATTATGAAACTCCTTGAGGAAAACATGGATGAAACACTTTAATATATTAGAGTGGGCAGATTTCTTAAATAAAACTCCTAAAGCACAGGCAACCACACTAAAAATAGGCAACTCGGGCTACATGAAGCCAAAAATCTGCACAGCAAAGGAAGCAATAAGTAAAGAGACAACCTACAGAATGAGAGACAATATTTGCCAACTATACTTCAGATAAGGGATTGATAATAAGAATAAATAAGGAACTCAAAACAGTTCACCTGCCAAAACACTAATACTCTAATTTTTAAAAAATGGGCAATTGATCTGAACAGACAATTCTCAAAGGATGACAAACGAATGACTAAAAAGTATATGGAGAAATATTCAACATCTCTTATTATGTGGAAAATGCAAATCAAAACCACAAAGAGATATCATCTAACCCTAGTCAGGACAGCTATGATAAACAAACAAAGAATAATGAGTGGTGGTAAGCTTTTAAAGAAAAGAGAACCTTCATGTTCTGCTGGTGGGAATGTGAATTAGTACAGCCACTGTGGAAAACAGTACTGTGGAAAACAGTACAAAGATTTTGCAAAAAATATAAAAGCAGAACTACCATATGACCCAGTAATCCCACACTTGGGTAGTTTCCCAAAGGACAAGAAATTACTAGGTTGGAAAGACATTGGCACACCCATGTTTCTTGCAGCATTGTTCACAATAGCTAAGACATGAAATTAACCTAAGTGCCCAACGATTGATGAATGGATTAAATGAAAATAAAGCACAGTGTCAGCCCCGTAGCTTACTGGTTAAGAGAGTCCGATCCCATATGGCTGATTGCAATTTGACTCATAGTCCTGGTGACTTGAAACACACACACACCCACACATATGTGCATGCCCCAAATCCTGACAGGGTGGAAAAAGGAGAAGAGATCGTGGCATGACCATGCCCTCTTGAATTGGTGCTTTCTTCTTCTCTGACTCTCTGGCAAGCATGTGCAGCCCTTGGTAATTAAAAAAAAAGAAAAGAAACAAAATGTGGCACACACATATAATGGAATACTATTCAGGTATAAGGAACATTGATATCCTGTCATTTTGACACAAAACGTTAGAAGCTAGAAGATATAATGCTAAGTGAAATAAGGCAGGCTACAAAAAACAAATGCTGTATGTTCCTGCTTGACTTAGAAGTAGAAATAAGAAGATGCATGGAAAACATGAGGGCAAAGTGATAGCAGAGGTGTTTGGGAGAAAATGATTAAGAGACATGACAATGCATGTAAACAGTGAAATAAGTTATGGAATGGTGTGCCACAAGAAAGTAAAAATGCTATCGACAATTCAATGTGTACCTAACAAACCACCAACCCCCGCGACAAAAACTAGAACTATTATTGAATGTGAACAACATAAGGTAATGTTTAATGTCAAATATGTCTAAATGAACAAAAACATCCAGGCACACGGGCCAGCAGGTGGCATGGTGGATGAGGTGCTGAACTCCCTCCCACATGCCCATCATCGTTTGAGTCCTGGACATGGTGGCTTGCTTCCTCATTCTCTCTCTCTGGTCAAATCGAATAATAATAATAATAAATAAATAAAATGAAATAAACCCTAGGCACAGAATGGTCAACTCACACATCAGAGCTGAGCTGGAACAATTATCCAGGTATCAATACAGAGTTTTGGTTTTTATTTTTAAACTAGATTATATTTAATACTTCATGAGACCTCACATTCCCCACTGTATAAGTTAAAATAAAATTTGAGTTCCCATGGTGTCATGATTAAATAAGTCTAAGGTGGCATTTTTAAGAGAAAGGGGCTACTACCCCAATTTGACTTGGGTAACACTTCATGATTTCTGCAGGAAGGTAAGTGAAATTTCACCTTTTTTTTTTTTTTTCCTTTTTCTATTTCCCTCATACTCCTTGTAAGAGAGACTTCTGAGTTTGGGGTGAATAATGGCATCTCTGTTGTGTTGTGTCTCAGTAGCTTTTACTTCCTAATCCCACAGACTGTGAAGGTCAAAACTCACCTGTTACCTTCAAATTCCCATCTCATAAGAACATGAGAGGCTTGAACAGGCAGGGTTGCCCAAGAGGCCATGAGATCTCTTAAAGAACACAGTAGACCACACACGTATTCATAGTACTGTCCCATTACAGTCAATGGTTTCTTAGCTCCAGTTACTCAGCTGGCCTGCTTGGTCTGGGACCTTCTAGCTGATTGACAGAGCAGTCTGATCCTGTGAAGATGTGACCCTTCTAAAACCAAGAGGGGTTTTCGGGGAAAAACGAGTCTAAGAAATCATGGATAAAGGACAGTACAGATACTAGTCTTGTTGACCAACATTCTGAGATAGAAGAAATTTAAAATTTTTATACATCCCAATATCTTCTAATGTTGCTCCTGGAAAATCAAGGAACCACCTTGATATGTAAGAAAGGGACAAAGTGGTTGGGAGCTCAGTTACCCAGTCCTGCTGCTCCCCCAATATCAACTAGATATAGCACCTTGGTAATTAAAAAAAAAGAAAAGAAACAAAATGTGGCACACACATATAATGGAATACTATTCAGGTATAAGGAACATTGATATCCTGTCATTTTGACACAAAACGTTAGAAGCTAGAAGATATAATGCTAAGTGAAATAAGGCAGGCTACAAAAAACAAATGCTGTATGTTCCTGCTTGACTTAGAAGTAGAAATAAGAAGATGCATGGAAAACATGAGGGCAAAGTGATAGCAGAGGTGTTTGGGAGAAAATGATTAAGAGACATGACAATGCATGTAAACAGTGAAATAAGTTATGGAATGGTGTGCCACAAGAAAGTAAAAATGCTATCGACAATTCAATGTGTACCTAACAAACCACCAACCCCCGCGACAAAAACTAGAACTATTATTGAATGTGAACAACATAAGGTAATGTTTAATGTCAAATATGTCTAAATGAACAAAAACATCCAGGCACACGGGCCAGCAGGTGGCATGGTGGATGAGGTGCTGAACTCCCTCCCACATGCCCATCATCGTTTGAGTCCTGGACATGGTGGCTTGCTTCCTCATTCTCTCTCTCTGGTCAAATCGAATAATAATAATAATAAATAAATAAAATGAAATAAACCCTAGGCACAGAATGGTCAACTCACACATCAGAGCTGAGCTGGAACAATTATCCAGGTATCAATACAGAGTTTTGGTTTTTATTTTTAAACTAGATTATATTTAATACTTCATGAGACCTCACATTCCCCACTGTATAAGTTAAAATAAAATTTGAGTTCCCATGGTGTCATGATTAAATAAGTCTAAGGTGGCATTTTTAAGAGAAAGGGGCTACTACCCCAATTTGACTTGGGTAACACTTCATGATTTCTGCAGGAAGGTAAGTGAAATTTCACCTTTTTTTTTTTTTTTCCTTTTTCTATTTCCCTCATACTCCTTGTAAGAGAGACTTCTGAGTTTGGGGTGAATAATGGCATCTCTGTTGTGTTGTGTCTCAGTAGCTTTTACTTCCTAATCCCACAGACTGTGAAGGTCAAAACTCACCTGTTACCTTCAAATTCCCATCTCATAAGAACATGAGAGGCTTGAACAGGCAGGGTTGCCCAAGAGGCCATGAGATCTCTTAAAGAACACAGTAGACCACACACGTATTCATAGTACTGTCCCATTACAGTCAATGGTTTCTTAGCTCCAGTTACTCAGCTGGCCTGCTTGGTCTGGGACCTTCTAGCTGATTGACAGAGCAGTCTGATCCTGTGAAGATGTGACCCTTCTAAAACCAAGAGGGGTTTTCGGGGAAAAACGAGTCTAAGAAATCATGGATAAAGGACAGTACAGATACTAGTCTTGTTGACCAACATTCTGAGATAGAAGAAATTTAAAATTTTTATACATCCCAATATCTTCTAATGTTGCTCCTGGAAAATCAAGGAACCACCTTGATATGTAAGAAAGGGACAAAGTGGTTGGGAGCTCAGTTACCCAGTCCTGCTGCTCCCCCAATATCAACTAGATATAGCACAAAATGCCCTTACTGATTTAAACACTGGACTTCCTTATCAAAATATTGGTTTGGGACCAGCAGTTAGCCTAATGGCTATGTCACTGAATGCCCATGTAGTCGACTGTGGTTCAAGTCCTGGACCCAGTGGCTTAAACTCATGCTGGGCGTGTGTGCGTGCATGCCCAAGATCCCAAAAGGAGAATGGAGTAAAAGGGATTGTGGCATGGCCATCCCCCCTGGGGGGGTGATTTCTTGCTTTCTGTCTCTCTGTCTCTCTGGTGAGTGCACGTACCCTGTAGCAAAAGCCTCTCCAAAAAAAAAAAAAAAAGTAAAAAAAAAAATCTTGGTTTAAGAAAGGGTTCCATGGCCATCCCTGTAGTGTGGTGATTAAACACTGTTGATTGGGAGCTAGATCCCACATGGCTGGCTGACTGTGGTTTGAATCCTGGCCCTGATGACTTGAAAACATGACAGGCATTTATGTGTGTATGCCCCCAAATCCTGACAGGATGGAGAAAGGGAGGAAAGGGGATTGCAGTGTGACAAACACCCAAGGAGGCGGGGGAGGACTTTCTCTTTCTCTCTGTTTCTCTCTCTCCCTGGCAAGTGCACATGTTCTCTAGCAATAAAAGCAAAACAAAACAAAAAAGGAGTTCCAGTGCTTAAAAAGTAGTAAGTCTGAAAAAAAAAAAAAACAATTACATGTGTAATCTGATCATTTTGTGTAATAGGTAGAAGGAGTTGAGGTAACAGGGAGGCAAAGCTCACACAGACAGTAAAGAACTCTTTCACTCGCCTACATCCACTCTTGCTTCAGCTGTTCTTTAACGTGGTAGACAGTTAACCTTAGCTTCAGGAAGTACCCTTGTCTGTTTGGTTTACTACTGTTCTTGCTCTGGAGGCAATGATGTAATGAGTTTTAGTTTTGGATCTATCTCTACTGCCTGTACTTGCCTCCTTATTGACTTAGATTTCCTGTTCATGGCCTCTGGCCAGTGGGACAGCAGACTTGCCAGACACCATTTTAACTCCATAACCTCTGCCTCTTCATACAATGCAAATCTACACTGATTTGGTGGCCCTAGGGACAGCCAGAACAGCCCCACCTGGGGTATACTAGACGGTAATAAACCCAATGCTCCATGCATCTGACTCAGAGCTACTGAAGATGCTGATGATAAGTTTAGGAATGACAAGGTGGCTATGTACGAATTAAACACCAAAATACACTGCAACATCCACACATAGACTGAGATCCCCCAAGAGTTTGGAACAGTTATATAAATATTAAAACAGTTGCAAGTAGTCCCTACATCACTGTCTATTTTTTCTTCCATCAAATACACAGTAGCAGAACTACAACTGCATCTATTGTCACAGAGGTTTCCAATTTATGAGCAGCAAGTGAATTAGACTTCAAGCATCCCAGGCAGTTTCATTAAATTAGGTTTATTTGCACAACCAAAAGAGTCATTCCTTTACAGATTGCATCACTGCAGTGTTTTCATAAACAGCAAGCTTCCCTAATGAGTCAATCATACTCTGATTGATTTTTTTTTTAATTTTTAGTAACTTTGCTATGGGGCACATGCACTCACCAAAGAGAGAGAGTGAGGCATAGCGTAATGGAGGGGAGTGAGAAAGTGCCACTTATGGGGGGTGGCCACACCACAATCCCTTCTGTTCCATTCTCTTGGGATTTTGGGCATGCATACACACATGATTGGTGTGTTTTTCAAGCTGCTGGGTCCAAGACTTGAGCAGTGTAGTTAGCCATGTGGGATCCCATTGCTTTGACCACCATGCCACTGGTTGGCCTCATATATACTTCTTTACAAAAAGAACATGCACATTTTTCAAGACTACAACTAATGCAAAAAAATGAGGTACACCTAAAACAATGAAAAAAATAAAAGAAAGTGAAAAGATGGAAGATATTTCTGGCATCAGTGTTTTTTCCTGAATTTGAGGCTTTAAGTGAGCCAGGACTACAGCAGAGAAACTGTACTGGTGTGATGTTTTACATATAAAGCATCCCTCTGACCCCAATGTGTAGAGCTTTCCAAGACTCTGGGTTTGGTTTATATTAAACTATTCTGGGGTAGCCATTGCTTGCTATGAACATCTCCCTCAAGGAATCTGATCTCATCCACAAAATTCCACAACCCCAGGGACCAGAGGAGTTAGAGCAGATTCCAGATTCCCTGAGTATTCTAAGTCTGTTTACAATTCTTGATTCCTCTGACAGCCAACAGCAGCCAGTGAACTGGGAAAAGAGGGTGACCTAGGGTTACCTGGGACAGCAGGTAAATTCCCCAGTCCAAACGAAAGACTCTCTTCCAGTCCCAAAGCCTGCCATTCAGCTGCAAATGAAACTCCCTCTGAAGCGTATCCAGGGAATCCTATTCAATTGTCTCCTCAGCTGCCTTTGTCTGGTGGTATCTCTGAGCCTGGCTCAGGGACAGTTTTCTTTAAACCTGTGGGAGACCTGAGAGTGTGGAGATGGTGTCAGATGAGCCTTTGACACCATCAGTTTGGCTTAAGAAGCTGTGATAAAATTAAATTATCTGACATTTTCTTCTTCATCCTCTTTTCTTTTTCTTCCACAAACAGCACAGGCTCCAAATGTGACCTACTTTCCCTTTCTTTGTGATTATGCAGAACTCACAAAGCTTTTTCTTCAGACTGACTAATATTTTCAGTGACATGCTTTTCATCTTTTGGGAAAGAGGAGTCGGCCTCAGCCTGCCAGAGCACATAAGTCTTGGTGAAATGACCAGCAAGGACAGATGAGTTTCAAAGACTTCACTTGGGGACTCATAAGAGACTGAGCATAAGAAGAAAACAAAGCAAAACAACAACAAAATCCAGATCTGGCCCCTGTAAAGTAATTAGCATTAAGTCTAGAAAGTTCTTATCCACAAGAATCAAGAGGTTATCCATGAGCTAAGTGACTACAAAGTTCCTCATGGAGGCCCGAGCCCTGTAATGACAGATTCTGCAGTCTAGGCCTGGAACCCTGCCACACTCCAAAATCCACCCAGGCACTTCCAAACTCTGCATTTTGCATTAAAAATTAATTGACTTTTCCAACTCTTCAGTAACTCAGAACACAACAGAGTTTTAAAAGGATCAGGAGGAACGATTTCAAAACAAAAGCCAAGTGCCCAGCTTTTTTCCAGGTGGAAACCTGGCTCTCCTAGTCAAGATTAAGTTGGTATTGAGTTTTCTCCCACATTTTTTTCTTGGAAGCTGTGTACTTTTCTGATACCCGTCCTCTTCTGACATTGAAACTTCTTTTCTGACATCGAAACTCCTGATTACATGTGGTAATTGGGACACATTTGCTTGGTGACTTTACAAATGTCACTGCTGACCTGAAACTCTAGCCTGAAGATTCTGATCCAAAGCGTCCCTTTTCTCCTCGCTGAGACAAACCAGGGCCTGATACACATTTACCAGATAAAGTTTTCAAATAGAAATAGACATGCAGCCTTGGGATCCAACATATTTGCTTCTATCCAGGTTAATTCAGCTTCATGCCATATCCAGGCTGGTCAGCACTGACTTAGACACAAGCTATAGGGCCTGAGGGGTCTGGAAAATTATGTCAGAGTAGGGATCACCAGCTGCACCAGCCCTCGGTGATGTGAGCATGGGGGTCTCTACTGCCCTGAGTATCCTTCTAGTGCAAACAATTCTGTTAAATAATTCCCTTCATGCATATTGAAAGTATTTACTGATACTTCAAGGGGCAGCTCTGGGTGAGCACAGATAATGGTGATGTAAAAAGCAAAGACTACCAGTGATTGTAACAGGGAAAGGAGAAGGCCCTATTGGCTCTCAGCCTTGCCTTTCTCTCCTCTACATCTGCGCCCATGTGATCCCTCCTGCCTCCACCCTCTGCATAGCCCGCCTGTAGTCTTTGGCCAATTGTGACCTTAGGCAAGGAAGATTTCAGAGTTGCTCAGCATCATGACCTTCAACTGGGCATCAGTGTAGCCTTATCATGGCTTAAGAGTGACCACACTCCCAGTTCTGACCACTGAAGCCTCCTCTGTCTCCTAGTTCCCATCATAGAATCTGGGGTATCACCCTGTTCTTTGGCATGTTCACAAGTTGCCTGCCATCCTGCCCTGCACTGAGTCACGCCGCAAGCCAAGACTCTGATGCCGGCTGCTTGCCTGAACCCATGTGCTATTGCTGGACCCCATTGATATGAAACCTTGCCTGCTTCCCTGGGTGGAGAGACCTAACTCCAGGTCCTATTTCTGAGCAGTTGGTACCTCTCATACTCTTATCTTTGGGTGGTCCAAGCATCTAGGTGTGGTGACACCTGGGAAGGAAGAGCTGACCTCACAAGTGCAGAGGTTATTTGGCTAAAAAAAGGAGCTGCTTCAAAGGAATTGTCTGGTTGCTTCCAATTTGTTACTTTGCCTTCAAATATGTTACCAAAATATATTTGGCAAGAAATTGCCCTACAGAAAATTGGACAAAGTGGTAATGGCTAAACAGCAGTTGGCATAAGAGACCTGGACAAATCCTCTCAAGAAGTATGGATCAAGAACAAATGGGGGAGGCACCAGGAAATGGCACATTAGTAACATGAATGGAAATTGGATACACCTGGGGAAGGTCCTGGGTTCATATCCCAGAACCTTCCTGAGCATGCGAGGCACACATGTGCCCATGATCCCAGCAAACTGAGAGTAGTGGACCATGATGGGAAGACCCTGTTGGGTAAGTCTGTCTCTGACTCTCTCTCTCTGCCTCATGAAACATGTAGCAACCTCCACCAAGAACAAACTGGGGGATAAGCCAGGAGCCAAATTAGGGACCAGGCAGAGGGCATATTCTGAGGCTCAAAGAGATAGCATGCAGGCAAGCAAGGGCCCTGAAGAAGGACACTAGACTTGGCCTTACACTGACTGGCCAGTAGTATGGCCATATGCAATAGCTTCAACCCACTAGGCCTCAGTTTCCCCATCATTAATACTATAGATGAAAACTGTAGGCCATCTGAAAACTTTAAGGAGTCCTTGTAATGGTTAGTTTTGAGTGTCAACCTGACTGGATTAAGGAATATCTAGCAACCTGCTAAAGTGTTACTCTGGGTGTATCCCATCTGAGTAGGCGAGGTGGCCAAGAATCACCCTCAACGTGAGCGGACGTGATCCTATCAACAAGGGGCTCAAAGTGAACAAATACAGAATGAAATTTCTTTTGAAAGCTTTTGAAAGTAAGAAGACTTTTTGGACACCAGAATCAAGGTTTGCCTGTGTTTGGGTTCCAGGATTCATGCTACTGGCTTCCTGGATACTCAGGCTTTTGGCCTTGGACTGTGAGTTGCATCATCAGTTTCTCTACCTCAGAGTCCTTCAGACTTGGAAGGAGCCATGTGACCTGCATCCCAGGACCTCCAGCTTGCAGGCACCTTGTTGCAGGACTTCTACCATAATCATGCGAGCCAGTTTTCCCAGTGAATCCCCTTCTCGTATATCCATAGATCTCCTATTGGTTCAATGTCTTTAGAGAACCCTAACACAGTCCTCATCTTTTTTCAAACGGACGGATTGATTTTTTATAAAACACCATCAAAATGGTCAACTTCTTTAAGCAGATGAGAAATGAATACAAAGTATTAAGTCAACTCGTTTGAGAAGTCAATATGAAAATAAAAGCCTTAGAACTGAGGAACAGGTATACAGCAGCAAGCAAGTATACTACTGAAGGAATTCTAAGATTTTCATTAGCAAAAGGGTTAATATTGTCACTGCATTTAAGAATTGACATCTAGGGGCCTGCAGATGGCAAGGTGGTTAAGGTCTTGAACTCCCACGTGGTTGATTGCAGTTTAAGTCTGGACCCAGTGGCTTGAAAATCACACCAGGCACATGCATGTGCATGCCAAGATTCCCAAGAGGAGAAGGAATTGAGGCATGGCCATTCCCTCTAGGGGATGATTTCTCATTTTCCCTCTCCCTGTCTCTCTCATGTATATATATATGGCAAGACATTGCCCTACAGAAAATTGAACAAAGTGGAAATGGCTAAACAATAGTTGGCATAAGAGACCTCAACAAATCCTCTCAAGAAGTATGGATAAAGAACAAATAGGGGAGGGACCAGGAAATGGCACAGCAGTAACACAAATGGAAACTGGATACAGCTGGGGGAGGTCCTGGGTTCATATCCCATATCTTGGGCACATGCACACACACACACACACACACACACACACACACACACACTTGGCATGATTCAAGCCATTGGGTACAGAACTCAAACTGTGGTCAGGCATTCAGGAGTCCAGAGATGTAACCACTATGCCATCTGCTAGTCACATCCATACCTAGTCTTCTTAATCATCATTCCTGTTGAAATTTCTGAAAAGTCTTGTACTGTTGAAATCTGTTTAAGGTTGAAACTAGAGCTTTTAAAACTTATTTCACCATGAAACTCTTTTTTATATTTATCTATTAGCATCTCTCAGATGTGGATATCTGAGTTTCACATTGTGGGACAGAATACCACAAAGAAGTTTTGTTTTGTTTTTAAATATAAAGTAGTGCCCAGCAAAACCAAGTAGGCAGAATCATAGTGGGCCATTTTTTTAATCTGAACAACAGTTCACAACTAGATACAGATTTGAAATCACAGCCTGCCTTGGTCTTCTTTCTTATCCACTGACTCGCAGGTCACGGTACAGGTACCATGAGGGGCGGATGGTGCCCTCAGTCTTTGCCAACCATTTCTCATGGGGTCCTGGACGCGCAGCATGCTGTCAGCAAACTAACCAACACAGAACTAAATCATGCTGATGTGTTTGTACCTCGGGGATGCGCCTCTCCTTGTCGGAGACTACTCGGGGACACCTAATTGCTCTTCAGCTCAGGCTACACAGCTTTCTCACATCTATTATTCTCCAGGGTCATATTTTCTCAAGCTGCACTTTTCAGAGAAAAGAATTGGAGGAGGAGAACGAGAGAGCGAGAGAGAGAGTGTGTGTGTGAGAGAGAGCAGCAGGCAGGAAATTGCTTTTTATCTTCATTATAAGTTAAATCATCATCTTCAAAAATCCCTAATTTAAAAACAATAAGAAATCCTTTCACAATGGCTTTTGGGTTGAAGGTCGAAGGTTGAAGTTTGAGCCTGCAAACTGGAGGGAAGTGGGCGACCGAGAGAGGACGAGGAAGAGCCTCCTCCGTAGGGGAAAGAGGCATGGTTTCCTCTGCAGGGCTCTAATAATCTGGTCACCATTAGCAGCAGGGCTGAAGGGACAATGCCAGCCACAAGTGGTCCTCAGATGTGGTAGTGTGGACTGAATCCTGGTCGTAATTAGCGAAGGGTGTAGGAGAAGAGCTGTCAGCACCGGGCCAGAGGAAAACAGTTCAGTCTCTGTTCCCTTTCTCTGGGCAATTCTGAAGCAACGGCAACAATCTCACTAAGGCAATCAGGAAAACAGGGCATGAGGACTTTAGCTGGAGGGACACTCAATGGAAAATAGTGACAGAGGAGGGGGGATAGGGAGATGCCAGTTAATGGGTATAAAACTATAGTTAGACAAGCCTGCAACATTCTCATGTTCTATAGCACAGTAGGGTAACTACAGTTAACAATAATGTGCTGAATATCAAAATAGCTAAAAGAGAAGATGTGAAATGTTCCCCATACAAAGTAATAATAAACATTTGAGATGATGAATATGCTAACGACCCCAATTTGATCATTCCACATGATATTCATATACTGAAAACCACAGTGTACATTGTTAAGTGTCAATTAAAAATAATTTAAAAAAATAAAGTGAAATAGTGAGAAGCAAAAGAATTCAAATTATAAGTCTGGGGTAACAGGAGGTGAGTTTGTTGACATGGAAGAGAAAGTTTCTAGGAGAAGAAACAAATGTCCTTTCTGCCATCAGATTCCCTGAAGTCCCCTAAAGAATTGAAGAAGGCTTTATTTATTTGAATCTTGAATGTCTATAAATTTGTTGTTTAACTGTCTTTATCTTCTCTTTTTTTCTTTCTTCCTTCCTTTCTTTCTTTCTTTCTTTCTTTTTTTTTTTTTTTTAAAGTTTTGCTATAGGGCGCATGGGTTCACCAGAAAGGCAGAACAGAGAGACAGAAAGCGAGAAGCCATTCCAAGAGGGGATGGCCATGCCGCAATCCCTTTCTTCCATTCTCCTCTTGGGATCTTGGTCACACACGCACATGCACCCAGTGTGAGTTTAAGCCATCACGTCTGGGACTTGAACCACGGTCAACTACATGGGAGTCCAGTGACATAGCCATTATGCCAACTGCTATTCCCAACTGTCTATAAATATATGTCTTTAGCTTGAGGCTGTCCTCTCCCTGTGAGACAAATAATCCAGGGGTTCCAGGAGAGGGTCTGCATATTTTATCTCAAGGCAAAGACAACATGACCTTAATCCCCAAGGCTTGCTTATGTCTTAGCTCTGAGCCCTGAAGGTTTGAGAGTGAATGAAGAGGAAGACGTAGGGGTACAGGAGGAAAACAAGAAATTGGCACTTTCACCCTTATGGAAAAACTATCATCTGGAGTCCTCAAATTATTTTCAAGTCCAAAGGAAGGGAAAGGTAAATAGTCTTGCAGTCTCTCTCTAAAAGGTCAGACTCATGCCTTACTACTTTGTCCTAAGAAAATATGACCCGCAGGTGAACCACCAAAGGAAAGGGAATGAGGTGCGAATGGAAGCGTGCCAGGCATCGCGTCCCAGGAGCTCCTCCTAGCAAGACCACACTGCAGTCCTGGTGGGCAGCAAGTCATCTCCTGGAATTCTGTGACTCATCTGCCGATGCTTCTGTCTTTAGTATGCCCTGGCCGACCCGTCCCACTTTTGTGTCATATCTCTGCATTTAACTAATTTGGTGCTCTCTGCCCTCGGAGATGAAAGGTCTTCACTATTACCTGTTACTGTTGACTATTTGTTTTATTATCAGAGAGTGCTTCCTCTCCAGTATTTTCAAATTCTTCAAAGACTGCTTGCATTTGGCCATTTGCAACTTGAAGTGAGATGACCAAGTCTACACAGTTGGTGAAGTGCTGGTTTGAGGTGCAGGAGCCTCTCAATAGCTTCTGGATTTCTCACTCAGGGAACTGTTTCGTGTGTTGTTGTTGAGTTGGGAAAAAAAAGTTTGGGGCTACCTATTCCGCCATTTGCTGACCTCACCATCAAGTCTCTGCTCTCAAAATTTCCATGTTCCCATTTTCAAATTATATATAAGGGCATGCTTATCATTGAAATTCATAAGAAGAATTTGCCAAAACAGTTCTTTCCCCCCCCAGTTCATTCCCTCCAGTGCAGCTTGTAAACATCATCTGCTTTTTGTGGTAGATTGTTGTTTTGTTGATGTTCCTGAGTTTTTAAAATTTCTTTCTGATCTCCACTAACGGAGAAACCACATACCCATTAAGGGCTGAGCCCCGTGACTGAAGTAACAATGTGCAGCATGCTGGGGACTGTCTAGGGGAAAGGTTCTCCATAGAAGGCAGGTCAGCTTGACAGCTGATGTCAGGGGGCTGGCGGGGGCTACAGCCCCTGGCACAGAGGTGATCCATGGGCAGGGGCTGGGAGCTTTGCTCCTTGACACTGACAAGGCTCATTCTGAGGCTAAGAGCTCCTGAGAGCTGATCTCAGAACTCCTCAGCTTCTGAGAAGATAAGAACATCTCAGTCATTGTTTTCACAAACCAGTAACTTTTTAAAATTAATTATATTTAATTTAATTTAATTTCTTCTTATTATTTATAATTTGACCAGAGAGAGAGAGGGAAAGTGAGAAGGCAAGCCATCAGGTCTGGGACTCAAACCATGATCAGCCATGTGGGAGTCCAGTGCCTTAATCATTATGCCACCTGCCGGTCCCAAACCTGTAACTCTTATTCAAACATAAAAAAACATTTCTGATTTCTAATAACCCCCTAAATGCTTTTTTAAAAAAATCACATTCTTAATTACTCATCTTACTGAGCTTCACCTCACTCTCAGATCAAATTATTCCCAATTTGCTCATTGCTGAGGGGAAGTGTGTGGTGGAGGGGTGGAGAGCAGGAAAGAGGGTTGAAAAATGCCTACGAATATCGGGCCAAGTTTAAACAGCTGAAGGGAGCACCATAAGGGGAAAAGACACTCGAGAGAGCAGATCAGACCATCTCTCTGATTCAATACTCCATTAGGACCCCCTCCCTTCCCAATGCTGAGATTATTTAATGCTTCCATCTAATGAGCTTTGATTTATGGCCAGTCATTGCACTCAGCCAGCTGCACTCAACAGCCACCATGACACGGCATCCATTGAGGTTGACACACAGCTGTGAAATGGTTCAAGTATTGAAGAATCACACAAAAGGGAAGGAAAGGCCTATTCTGGCCCTCCTCAATTGTGATTTCTGACTTTTAGAAAGTAAGCCAGGCATCATAGGGGTGACAGCAGGAAGGTAAATACCACACAACTGTTCAAGTAGTGAATCAAGAATGGGAAAATAAACAAGACACATTTGAATGAGGCTTCCCTCTCCACTGGTCACTGTTGTAGTAGAGATTAAACTGATACAAGGAGTGGTGAGTCTAAGGGAGACAGTGGTTACCTGACTGAGGCCAGCTCCTGGTTGTCAAAGAAGCAGCACGTAGCTGTGCAACTCTTATAAGGATCCATTTTTTGTCAAACAAATGTTGACAAGAAAGAAGAGAATCTGAAACCCTCATCTTACTGGTGGGTATGTCATATGATACAGTTGTTGGAAAAAAGTTTAGCAGTTTCTCTAGAAGAGAAACATAGGTTCACCACAATGATCGATCAGTTCCACTCCTAGGTACACACTCAAAAGAATGGAAAAGTGGTACATGAAGAGAAACTTGTACCCAAATGTTTACAGCAGCACTATTCACAACAGTAAAAAAAATGGTGACAATCCAAATATCCATCAGCTGAAGAGTGAATAGATAAAATATGGCATATCCATACAGTACAATATTATTCAACCATAAAAAGGAATGATATACTGATATATGTCACAACAGCAGTGAACCTTGGAAACATTATGCTAAAAGAAGGAAGCCAGACAGAAAAGGCCACACACCCTATGATTCCACTGCTATGAAATACCCAGAATAGGCAAATCCATAAAGATACAGAGCAAATTAACAGCTTCCTGGAGCTGGAAGAAGGGTAAATGGGAAGTGACTGAGAGTTTTGGGGTATCCTTTTGGGATGAATAGTTCTAGTCTGGAACTAGAGAGTGGTTGACTATGTCTCTCCAATATTCATGTGTTGAAATCTGGTTGTGATGGTATTAAAAGGGTGAAAACTTAATCTGACTATGGGATTAAGAAGTAGAGCCTTTGGGAGGGGATTATAATTAGATACTAAGTCATCTGCTTGGGATTCCCATGATTGAATACTGGTGAGTTTGTAAGGGGAGAGAGTGAGACTAGAGTAGAGAAATGGACACAACACAAGCACTTGCTGTCTCATCATGTGCTCTGTATTACCTTGGGACAGTGACTCCCCACCAACAAGAAGATCCTTACCAGATACAGCCCCTTGACCTTGGTCCTCCAAGTCAGGAGCTGAATAAAACTATTCTTTATAAATCACAAAGTTTGTAGTATTCAATATTAAATACTATTAAATAACAGAGAATGTACTAAAATAGTGGTGATAATTGCATAACAGCATGAATGTACTTAATGGCACTGAAATGTACACCTTAAAATGGTTTAAATGGTAAATTTTATGTTTTCCTTATTACATGCATACAAAAGAATTATTCTTAGTCAGTTATGTCTGGCCTGATTCCAGTACCCTGTCTTTGACCTTGTGGCTGCTTCTGACTTTTGCTCTCAGCTTGGGCTTCCTGGACTCTGTATTCTTGGTCTAGATATTGTGCCAGTGATTCCCTAAAGTCTGGCCCTGGCCTCAGGACACTCATAGTAGGATCTTCAACTCACAGTCTCATTCCAACATAAACAAGAAAATGGAGTCATCATCATCATTCAGCCTAATACCACTTCTGCTAAATCTATCTGGTCTTTACAATAACGCAAGTAAAGTCTATTCTATTACTCTGCTCATGACTTTTTAAATAATAAATCATCAGGATGTATGACAGCTATCTGGAAGCTCTCTCTGATTAGTAATGTGCCTCAATACAATTGCTCTGAACTTCTGTTATCTGTGGATGACCTGAGAAGATAATCTTGAAGAAGTTATCTAATTTGACCTCCTCCCATAAGTAAGAAACTGTGTGTAAAACCAGGACACATGAATCGGTGGACTTAATATTTTAGTGGGATTTTTCCTGTAACATTGAACCAATTGTCATGAGATTTGCTCAGCAAATGGAGAGACAGGCGTCAGGTACAGTGTACAGAGAATCCCCATCAGATGCCTGTTAATCCAGATGTCCAGATTCTCAGAGATTCTGAGTTGAGAAGTTTCCATGAGGTCTCTTTGATATCTCCCTCAAACCTTTAATATCTCCCTCAAACCCTCCCATAGTGAACTCCAACTTGTCCACAGATTTAGCCCTCCAGATTTCCCAGAACTATGTACCCCAACATCCCTCCAGAGCCCCCAATTTTCCCCAAGTAGTGACCCAATGAGAGAAAGTGCCAAGGACAGTCCTGAGCCCTTGGCTGTCTGGGTGTCTTCTCTGATTCCTCTCACCCTAACTTCAACATAACATTCCTCGCTGTCTGCAGGACATCTCTAGTAGGATGTTCTGTTATCACTTCCAACTGACATGTTGAAGTCAATACCAGAATGTGGACTTTTAGACAAGCTCTCCCTCCTTTTCAAGGATCAATATTGCCTTAATTATTCAACTTTCAATGCTATCTTTACTTTCTCCTTCTCCTTTATCCCCCATACTCTATGTCTCTGCTTTGGAACATCTTGCAGATGTGTTTTTCTTTCTCTACTCTCATGGCTACCGTCCCATTTGGAAGAGCCTGGCTCTTCTTTCTCTCTCCACTTGTAATCACTCACCAGATTACTATTCAGGACTAAACTACTGCTGCTGCTGTTCTTATTTTTCCATTTTGGCAGCTTTTCATTGCAGTTGCTTTCTCATGTTATCTCCCTAAATTAAGAACCTACAAAGTTCACATCTGAACTGTACATTCTTTGCAGTTTGACCCATCGTTCTACTCTATAACTCCTAAACAGCAACACCCATTGCCCCTACCCACTGTACTGCTCACTCTCTTCACCGTTAAAAACATTCCCAGCCCAAAGTTTCTGCTCAGCTCTGACTTCCGGAACACTCTGCCCTCCTCCCCTATTTTATCATTCATTCAACAAATGCTTGTTGCAGCTTTTCTGTGTGGGAGGCTACCAGCTTAGAATAGTGAGTGGTCAAAATGACAAAGATCTCTCCCTGAGGTCACTCACATTCCATACTCCTGCAATACTTCTCCACCCAAATCCCACTTTCTCCTAAATATCTTCAGGATAACCCTAGGCAAGTCCAATTACTCCCTTATTTCACTTACTGTTGGGTTGCACTCCTTGACCCACAATTATATCCCGGAATTGTCTTCTGATTATTCTTCTAGGATTGTTTTATGAAACTCCTGAAGGCATTTCATGGCAGGAGCTGCATTTGCCTTATTTGTATTCAAGCGCATTTCACATAGCCTGCACATTTTCTAAGAATCATGCTAAGTGCATTGCAGATGTTCAGCAAATTGGATATGTGTTTTAACACAATCATGCCTGAGTTCACTGTGAGAACCACCAATCCAACTGCCCCTTTATCCATTAGTGCCAACACTCCTCCCTCTGCTGTTCTGCTTCCTTAAAGAGGTGCCAACAAATACTTCCCCCCTCCTTTTCCCACTTGCTTGACTTGGAGCAGGACCCCCTCCAACCTTATCTCTGACATGTTTTGCAAAGAGAGTTCTGCAGGTGGAAGATGCTGTAACCATATCCCCTTTTGGAAATTCACAATGCATTTACTTGTTTTTGATCATCTTTTATTTTTAGGCACTGGAATGAACAACCAAGACACAATCTCTGCCCTGACCAAACTTAGCCTGTTAGTAATTCTGAGAAGTGCCTAAATAAAGAGAATTAAGATCTTAGGCTTGTTTAACTGTGAATTCTCAAATCATGCCCACCCCACAACCCCCTTTTGAGAATTACCTAATGACGATCCATGAGCCAATCGTAGGACTTCAGAGTGACGAGAGGATCAGTGAATCAGGCTAAAGCAAAGTTTTAGACAAAGAAAGAAATAACTGATCTTTTTACTTCATGCTAGGATGCTCTCCTGTCCCCAAAGTCTCCTGAAAGAGGCTGGCATGTGTGCACCGACAGTGGTTCAAATGCATCTTCTTCACAGTGCGCAGTGGTTATGAGTAGGGAACTCACAATACACTTCAATTTGCAACAGCTAGTTCATGCTGTTCCCTCCCAGGCACCCAGAAATAACAACAATGGAAAGACAGAGAAAGAAGGGGGAGTGGGTGGGCACAGACAAAGGGAGGTGAGGGGCTGCTGATGAGAAATGCTAGCGTAGGGGGATGGCTTACCGTTCATGGGTTCTAAGAGTCTTGCTAATGGTGATAAAATTGGGGCAAAGCAAATGGCTCATCAAGGGGGAGGACCTGTTGGAAACTGGGGTGGAAGAGGAGGAGGAAGGAGTGGGAAACACAGTCAAACAGGACCAGGAACATGTCGTAATGAGGCATCACGTGGAGAGGCAGGCTGGAAACAGCAGGGATGTTTCTCCACCACACTCTTACTCTACCGTGTTGCTTTAAGGCCGAGGCCACACACTTCCCATACTTGGGGAAGAAATGGGTGGATTCTGAAAGAAACACATCCACTCACCTGGGGTACCTTTTCCACCTTTCCACCTTTGGAGAGTGAGGATGGAAGGAGCTGGTTAAGACGAAAGACAAAGGAAGGGAAGAAGAAAGGAAGAGAGAGAAAGGGGGAAGAGGGAAGGAAGGAAGGAAGAATCTTCCAAGGCACACCTTTTGGAAAACTCAAAATTGAAGATTTTCAGGTCCCTTCCTACGTGAAGATGATGCATGATTACAGGGTTGTAGCAGACAGGCCCGTCCAGGGCCAAGTGTGAGGATAAAACCCTGTGGAACTCATCACTCTCTCATCACCTCCCTCCTCTCTTTTAGCTCCCAGCCCAGGAGCTGTGTAACTACGGCACATGTGCTGGCAGCACCTTCAAGGAGGACCTGTGCCCTGCCACTCCACGGGCCGTTCCCAGGCTCCCTGTGTGTCTGCTGAGCTCTGAGGCCACCCTTATTGAGACACCCTCCTGGCTGTAAGGCTGTTCAACTGAATGTCATCTCTGCATGCTAGGGTGCCCTTCAGTTGCCACTGTGTCTAAGAGTGGCCTCAATGGCACACAGGAATGTTTCTCCACCACACTCTTACTCTACCGTGTTGCTTTAAGGCCGAGGCCACACACTTCCCATACTTGGGGAAGAAATGGGTGGATTCTGAAAGAAACACATCCACTCACCTGGGGTACCTTTTCCACCTTTCCACCTTTGGAGAGTGAGGATGGAAGGAGCTGGTTAAGACGAAAGACAAAGGAAGGGAAGAAGAAAGGAAGAGAGAGAAAGGGGGAAGAGGGAAGGAAGGAAGGAAGAATCTTCCAAGGCACACCTTTTGGAAAACTCAAAATTGAAGATTTTCAGGTCCCTTCCTACGTGAAGATGATGCATGATTACAGGGTTGTAGCAGACAGGCCCGTCCAGGGCCAAGTGTGAGGATAAAACCCTGTGGAACTCATCACTCTCTCATCACCTCCCTCCTCTCTTTTAGCTCCCAGCCCAGGAGCTGTGTAACTACGGCACATGTGCTGGCAGCACCTTCAAGGAGGACCTGTGCCCTGCCACTCCACGGGCCGTTCCCAGGCTCCCTGTGTGTCTGCTGAGCTCTGAGGCCACCCTTATTGAGACACCCTCCTGGCTGTAAGGCTGTTCAACTGAATGTCATCTCTGCATGCTAGGGTGCCCTTCAGTTGCCACTGTGTCTAAGAGTGGCCTCAATGGCACAAGCGAGGCTGCTTTCCAAGGTGTTTTAAATCATTCATGGATTGAGTGAAATTTACGGAGCCCCTGCCAATGATCAGTCTCAGAGAGGATATAAAATACAAGCAAGTTAAGGTCCAGGACTGCCAAAGGTTTAGAACCCAGTGAGACTGAGAGGAAGAGGTACCTCCTGAGAGAGGCACCTGAGAACCCAAAGAGCTCTTGGATAGAGCCACCAGCAGCCTGTGGGACAAAAAGTACAAAAACTGGGCAGTGACTGCTGGGGGCAGAAGGGACCAGACATATGGAATGAGTTAGGGAGACAGACAGGAGCTGGAATTAACAGAGCAATAAAAACAAGAGTTAATTTACCCTCAGCAGCCAGAGCACTTTATAGGGCACAAGGCCGGGCTAACAGGCCCAGGAGGCCCCTCCTGCTGACCAAGGGCCCATGGAAAACAACAGCAGGAAGGAAAGAGGACAGAGTCAGCACTGCCTTCACAGGAGGCAAATCACAGCCTGGATATGGAAACTGTCCACGGTTTCCGGTGTGGCTTGAACTGACAGTAAAACCGCTTTGACCTTTCTCTTTCACTTTTAAACACTTCCTTAAGAATGTGCTCAGCTGCTAGGGGTATCGCATCAGCCAGTTCTCTGTACTAGCCCCTGGGCACTGCTGTTTACGTATTCATAACACTTTGTAACCTACTGGCTCTTGTCAGTGCTGGTGTGACACAAAATAAAATTCTAAAATGTATAGAGTAGTGCTTTTATTTTGTTTTTCTTCTTATTTGCTTAATTAGCTGGATTACTCACTGCAATGAGAGCCCTTCAGACCGTGCCCTCAAGGGATGTGTGTGTTGCTCAGCTACCTGGCATGGTTCACTTGGAAAGGATGGGCTCCTCCATATGTAAAGCAGTCGGACATACAGTGGTACCGGACAGAGCCCGGAGTGCTGTGAAACTCGTCAGAATCAAAATGGAGTCACTTGCGTCAAATCTAAGCCAAACAAGAGGCAGAAAAAAAAGAGGGCCCTCGTGCACACATGCCAATAACGAAAACTGTAACAATGACTCTCTGAAGGGCTTTTACCCATATATGCCTGTAGCTGAAACTTTTACCAGGAACTTTCCAAAGTGTAGATTGCTACACGAATTGCAAAGACAGCCGGCCTGGTGCACAAGAACATTTTCCTGACACATTGTCTCACCAATGTTCTCTTTATCTCAAAACAACTTATGCATATTTCTTCCGCCTCTTTTTTTTTTTTTAAGTCTACTTATTTATTCAATGAGAAAGAGAAACAGAGAGAGACAGAGGCACACGTTGTTGACAGGATCTCAATGCTGAGATCCACCCCCAGCTTCAGCCAGCTTGGATCATAGCCACACACATGCCCAGTGTCCTCAGAGAGCTCTCCAAATGCAAACCAGCAACCCTTCCATGTGAGATGGTTTTCCAGAGCATCATGTTTTACTGCTGCACCCCTGTCTGGCCCCTCCTTTTGCCTTTAAAAGCTTCGTCTTGAGGCCAGCAGCTGGGGTAGCAGTTACATTGCTGGACTTCCACATGGCCTACTGCGATTCAAGTCTCAGACCTGGTGACTTGAAAATCACACCGCATGCATTGTGCATGCCCAAGATCCCAGGAGGAGAATGGAGATTGTGGTATGGCCATCCCTCCTGGGGTGGGTGGGGTGGGGGGGGGTGATTTCTTCAAACTCTGCAAGCACCACTCGACCCTAGATGCTGGTCAAATGGCCATCATAGATTTCCAAGCCCAAAGAAACTTGTTCAGGCTCAATGTTTCCGTTTTCACTCCACCCATTCCTCCCAGGTTATAATTTGCTCCCATCTACAACAGAAACACAAAACCGTCTAGAAACAGCGGTCGAAACAAGGGTAGCTTGGAAACCAACACAAATGAGGAGCTGTTTGTTGTCGGTGGTGGGACTAGACCACACGTTCTGAATGTCTGTGGTCTGTCCCAAGGGTGTATGCTGGGAAACCTGCACCAGGCAGCCATCCGTTGGCTGGCCTGCTCCTACCCTGTCATTGTCTGCTGCCTGTGCCCACATCACACGACGTCAACATCCTTCTCTGTGCTTTTTATAACATCAATGCTGCGTTTTTGCTGAACAAGCCCTCCCCTGTCCAAGCTTCTGTTAGTCTGTTGTATAACACATGTAGATTGGTATTTTTATTGACTTTTGAAGCACACCAAATGTTGTTCAAGGAGGAGTTTGGTGTCACTTCACAGAAGCACTTCGGTTATCCATTGCAAGCACTGGAAAGTACTTCTGTGGCCACGTAATTAAACCTACTCATCTATCCAGTGCGGAAATGAGGTCGGTAGGGGTGGGCAAGATCTCGTTTAAGTACATACCGATCACTCCAGAAAGAGTCATAATTGGAATCTAGGCTTCCTGACTTCTGATGGAGACCTCTGTTTGATCAGAGAGACCAAAAAGTAAGATTTAATCTTTTAAAGGCATGCTCTATTGGCTATGGTTAGAGAAAATGAGAAAAAGTTACTTAAAATACTGAAGGAGCCAGAAGCCTGATGATAGCCAATTAAGTTAATACACCCTTCCAATTAAACCTTCTACATAGAAACTGAATTGTGCAATTGAGGTCCTCGACTCATCTTCCAGCAGAATACTTAATGAGCTGTGGGGAGACCAAACTTGAAGAAAGAGAGAAAAGACAACCAAGAACCGTAAAAACCCAGCCTTGGATTCCTCGTGTTCAGAGCACAAAGGGAAGCCCATCGGCCTCTCTCTCCTCCAAAGAGCCATGGCTACCATGGATCTACTCAGTCCTCTCAACCCTGGGGTCCTAGATCAGAAGAGGGTGGGGAGATTCAGGTTCCCAACAGCTGTCCCTGCCCAAGCAGTGTATGAAGATCGATGAGTTTCTGGTTGCCAAGGGCGGCAAGCAGAGGCTGAAAGGCACTACATGAAGCCCAACATCATTATTATTAAACCTACAATTTAAAACCAATTATACTTTGCACAAGACTGCAGCCTCCATTTAAACCACTCCTGGAGGAAAATAGAAAGCCTGTGATACAGAGTTCAAGGCAAGCTACAGAAGCGCTTATGCTGCACAAAGCTGGAATTCGGGCACACATTAATAATGGTTACCCTGGGGTTCCCGCTTGGATGGAAGTAGGACAATGGGGCGCAAATGCTAGAGTATAAAAACAAGAGGCAAACATCTTCCTTTTACCAAAAAGCATCTAGGGAGAGTTCAGAATAAATTTACTTATTTCCTTCAGGGGAAAAAAGCCTAACACTGGTAGCCAGGCCCTCCCAATGGTGTCTGAAAAAAAAGAAAAGAAAAGAAAAAGAAAGAAGAAATAACTCGCTAACATCTAGAAATCAGGATCTTCTATGCAAAAAACCCTAAATTTGCAGTCTGTCTTGAAAAATTGATTATCCAGAGCCAGCAGGTGGTGTTGAGGTTGGGGTGGCTAGATCCCACATGACTGGTTGCACAGTTCGAGTCCTAGACCTGGTGGTCTGAAAATCATGGTGGGCACGTATGCATGCATGTCCAAAATCCCTAGAGGAGATGGGAAGAGAAGGGATTGTGGTATGGCCACCCCCCTCCCCTGGAGGGTGCTTTCTCACTCCCCTCTCTGGTGAGTACATGTGCCTTACAGCAAACACTAAGAATAAAAAGAAAAGAAAAACTGACTATCAAGCAACACTGTGACAATGAATGCAAGGGCAAGGCTTGGTTGTTAACTTCAGATGAATGGATGAACACACACTCTCTTGTTAGTTCTAGTATTCGCCATCCCTTTTGCCTACTGACATGGAACGCCATCATCCATGCCCCTTATCATTTTTGCACTAGGTTTTGCTTATAAAAGGTAATAAAGAAAGTGAAATTAATGTGTGTATATATATATTAATATATATGTATATGTATGTGTGTGTGTGTGTGTGTGTGTGTGTGTGTGTGTGTGTATTGTTTTGGTGCCAGCAGTTGACATAGTAGTTAAAGAGCTGGACTTCCATGTGGCTGACTGTGGTTTGAGTCCTGGACCTGGTAGCTTGAAACTCATGCTGGGTGCATGTGTGTGTGCCCAAAATACCAACTGGAGAATGGAGGAGAAGGGATTGTAGCATGGCCATTCTCCCTGGGGGGTGATTTCTTGCCTTTTGTCTCTCCAACTAGTGCATGTGCCCTGTAGCAAAAATAAAAACAAAAACGACGAAAACAAAACACAAAACACCTCTCTCAAAAATAACAATAATAATATTGTCTCTATAAAATTTTTTCTTATACTTGTCCCACTTCATTTATTTATGTTGTGCACCTGATACAGCTTAGACATTTGATTGCTTGATTTTTAATTCCAAATCACCTTTAGGAGACAGGTGTTCTGCAGTTGCTCAAAATATCCTTCATAAAGAAAAGTCAATTTCAATTCAAATAATGATTATCAAGTACCTACTCAAGTCAAGAGGCTGCTCTGGGACGTGGGAGAGGGGCTTGAAAATAACTAAGACCCACTGTTCTCACAGGGAGTGATTCGGCTCAGAAGACTCGGTATGACGCTAGAGAAGATGCCTTAAGAAAGGCATATACCACTGCGGGGTTCAGAGGAGGTAGAAATCACATCTGGCTGGGACATCAGCTACATGGCAGAAAAGGTCCTTGGAACAGGCTTTAGAGAAGGAGTGGTATTTTGACAAGTAAAGAAGAAAAAGGCAACAGAGATCTCCTTGAGAGAATAAAGTGAGCATCGAAAGGCAGGCAAGAACTGCACCAGAGTGTGCCGGGAACAGTGAATAACCCTCCCTCTAGGATGGATAAACTTGGAAAGGGAGGGATTAGGCAGTTAAACTTCTGGGTTCTGTTCCCACCTCCTCCCTCAGCCCAGCTTCAAAAAGGCAGAGGCGGCATCTTAACTACCTGATGACAGCTGAATGATGCAGAAGGGCCACCCGCACAAAATCTCACACCAGAACGCCCAAACCACCTCCCAGCAGGCTGATGCCATGGAACGGGGAGAATGCGCCGTGTTACCAATCTAGCGCACTGGCTGCTGGCGGACTCTGGTTTTAATGCAGCACCTACTGGGACCCCGGTCCCTGCTAGGGATATGTTTCTGTATGAGGTGTGATCCCTGCCCTCATTAAAAGGAAAGTGAGGGAACTGGCAGATAGCTTAGTGGTTATGTTGTTGGACTCCCTCATAGTCAACAGAGGCTCAAATGGAGCACCTGGTGGCTTAAAACTCAGTCCTGGAATAAAAGAGAAAGGATTATGGTGTGGCCATCCCTCCTTGGGGGTGATTTCTCGCTTTCTTTCTCTTTGTCTCTCTAGCAAGTGCATGCGCCCTATAGCAAAAATCTCTCTTAAAACAATAACTAAATAAATACAAATTTAAAAATTAAATAAATAAATGAAAGGAAAGTGGGAGCCAGCTGACGCTGCACTGCTAACATGATGGTCTGTGATCCTGGACCAGGATGAGCACATCCCAGTTTCACCTCCTGAGGCCTCCCTTCAAATGCATGTGTGCCCATGATCCAGGATGGCTGAGGCTGGGAGAGGGTAATGGAGTAAAGATCCTGTTGGGGGTATCTCTCTCTCTCTCATGGGAGAAATAAATAAATAAACTTAAAAGAAATAAGGAAATTAACAAGCAGGAAATTCACAAACACACGGGTTTAGTAGCACCTTTTTATCCAGTCGCTGATACAAAACCTGGAGTTAGATTTGGCTCCCCATCCGATCCACCCTCAAAACACAATCTCTACCTTCAAAATTCATCCCAAATCCCAACCCTTCTCATCATCTTCATTGTCATCACCTTAGCCCAAGCCCCATCAACTGCCACCTAGACCTCGGCAAGAGCCTCCTCAGTGGGTCTTCCTGCTCCTGACATAGCCGTGCTGTTCTCCCGCCATATTGGACAAAAGTCAATTTCATTATGTCACTCTCCTACTCAAAACCACCAACTGCCATCCCTTCCTACTTAGCATAAAATCTAAAGTTTTCATGGTGTCCTTCTAAGTGTTGGATAACCCTACCCATGACAACCCCTTCATCCCATCTCATGCATTCACTTCAGCCACAGCCATTCGGGTATGGAATGAAAGCCCACCAAGTGCAGGAAGCTCTCTAGGTGCTGGGACTACTCCAGAAACAGTGACTCTCTTCTTTCTCTGTCTTGAAAACAGTGAAGATGCTCTTACCTCAGGCCTTTTGCACTTGCAGTTCCCTCTGCCAGAAATAATCCTTGCCTCAGATCCACATGGATATCCTCCTCACATCACCCACTCATGTCTTCTCAAATACCCCACTTAGAATGGCACCCCTCATTATCCAGATCCTCACCCTATTTTGGTTGCCTCCTAGAACTTATCCTTTGCAGACCCTGTTTTAGAAATGTACTGTGCGCCATGTCTGTTATCTGTCTCCTCCACTAGACTGAAGCTTCACCAGGCAGAGCTTTTGCTAGTCCTGCTCACTGCAGTGTCTCTGCCTCAGAAGAGTGTCTGGCACAACACAACGGCTCACTCTCTACGGAGCGACTGAAATAAGGGTGAGACTGCAGGGTCTTGCCCGAAGGAGTCATCAGAATGAAAAAAGTGGAAGCAGGGGTGAGCTGCAGGGGGTCAGGATGCTCCTGGGAGGGATGCACCCAGCTCCAAAGGCTACCTATGCTGGAGATTGAGGTGGACAAGACCGAGGACTTTTTTCAAGGGGGAGATAAGCTGTGATTCAAAGTGCAGAAGTAGGGTTTGGCATGGCTGAGGCTGCAGAGGGCAAACTGGCCCATGTGACCATCCAGGTCAGTTTCTGGGGACTCTTAGCAGAAGATGAAGTTGGATAGGAAGGGTAGGTTCAGTTGCCACGGTTTCCAAAGGTTGGTTGCTTTAAAAATCACCTGCCATCTCTAGAAATCCTGAGTCAGCAGGCACAGACAGCCCAGGAATCTGGAGCTCTTATAGGTTTGGGAGTCACTGTACAGAGGACACTGCAAACTCAGATATAAACAACATCTCAGCAGGATGCCAATTTTCTAATGAACACTGTATTTCTGCCAAAGCGTCACTGGGAGGGGGGGGCAAGGAACAGTTCAGCTAGAGGAAGCGTATTCCTGGGGTGAAAAAGGCCTGCAGGGCAACCCAGGGATAGTGGGGAGGGACACCAGGGAAAGTAGGTAAGCACTGGAAAGATGAAGACATCAACATCGCACTGTTGCCTTCTTTACCCTTGAATCAGCTGGGTATGTCCAAGCCAGATGTCTAATTCAGACTTACTGACAATTACTTAAGTCCTCTGAGCTGTTTTTGGTCATTCAATCCCCTGTCTGACTCATAGAAAACAAACACAAAACTCTGTGAGCCTACTGTGTGCCACAGATCTAGGTCAAGAGATGCTTAAATAAAGCATCATTCCTGGGGCAGCAGTAGAATGGTGGCTAAGGTGCTTGGACTCCCTCATGGCCTCCCATGGTTTGAGTCCTAGACCAGGCAGCTTGCTTTCTCACTCTGCCACCCCATGTCTCTGCCCTGTAGCAAATTACAGAATAATAATAATCATAAAACAAAATTAAATAAATAATTAAAAAATTTAAAAAATACAAATCATCATTCCTGCCACTCAAGGCACGTTTAGTTCTACCAGAAGACAGATAAGCAAGAAAGCAACCTCGAAACAATAAACCCTACTTCAGAGTGTTGGAAGGATTTCAGAAGTGAATATAAATTAAGGGGTCCATATAAAATGGAAAGTCAGTGAAGTCACTTCTGCCTGCTTGCTTACATAGGGTTGCTCTTAATTTTAATAAGCGCTGACAAGAGATGCACAGCTCAAGATCAAGTGCTATTCCTGGCTTGGGAACCACTGCCCTAGAGGACAGTGCTGGGGAGAGGTACAGGGGAGGGCAGTCCACTCACAGCACGCATGCTCGGATACAGCAGGCCCAGCCTCACCAGCATTGCAATGCACAGATAACCTAAAGCCTGTCATTGCAAGGTGCAGATAACCTAATGCGTGGAATTATAAAGTCTAGATAACCTAAAACCTTTCTGAATCTTGGTTTCAACTCTGTCCTAACCAAGCATGTGACCAGTGTGCTGACATGCAGCAAACTAGAGAGATTCAAATTCCATCTCCTTTGAATGTCCCCACCCGCCACCCCCTGCCAGGAGTGCCTACATGCAGGGAACAGCCTTCCTCAGAAAGGTGGCCAGAAGGCAGGCAGCAGGAAACATCACAGATTCTTCTGCTGGGGAGTCAGAAAGCCTCAGCCACCTTTTCTGAAGAAAGAGCTTCAGCGTTCAATCAGAGCAGCTTGGGTTTTGGGTGTTGTGATTATGTGCTATGTTTTGTAAAGGGAGTATCATTTATAGAACAGTTTGATGACCACTGATTGGGTCTACTCGTCACTTTGTAGAAAAATAATGGGGTGTGGGCCAGCAAAGTGATATGCCCAGAGTCATACGGATAATTTGTGAGAAAGCCCACTCTAACATCCAAGTCTTCTCATTTCATATTGGCAAGTAAACTCATCACCATCAACAGAACAAAAGAGTATGTTGTGGAAGGTCAAGGATATTTGTTGCCCATTATAGAAATGGGGCTTGTGGTCTCGGCTGGCTGTCTGAACAAGACCACCACCCCAGGAACACTAACTAGATATTTCCAGAAGGAGTCTCTGTAGTCAAGGATCAATGACCCATAATTCCATTGTTTTTCCGGATAGTTTTTTGTTTGTTTGTTTGTTTTGCTATAGGGTGTATGTGATCACAGAGACTCCTCTGTGTGGAGGTGGTGGTGGTGGTGGGAGGGGATGGCCACATCTCCTCTCAGGATTTTGGAGATGTAAGCATATGCGTCCTGCATGATTTTCAAGCCTCCAGGTCCGGGATGGAAACCAGTCAGCCATGTGGGAGTCCAGAGACTTAACCGTTACGCCCTCTGCTGGTCCCATCCATTATTCCATTTTTAAATCTGTGACTTGAATACCATGCAGCCTAAACTTATTCACGGTAATCTGAGGAATGGGGACCTTCTTGGAAATAAAAGCAGATCCAGAGGTTTTATTGTTTGCTTGTTTTGCTTGTTCGTTTTAATTTCCAGAGGGTGCATGTGCTCACCAGAAAGAAAGAGAGAGAGCACCTTTAAAGAGATGCACCAAGTTGCAGTACTTTTTCCTCTGTTTCTTTGCCATGTAAGGATTTGAGGCATGCATGCACATATGCCTGGAATGTCTTTCATGCCCCTGGGGCTGGGATTCGAAACACAGTCAGCCATGTGGAATCCTGCTCCCTGTGCACAGCACTTAGTTACTGTACTGTGGAGTCAGCCCATAGATCCAGAGTTTGAACAAAGAAAATAAATAAGTAATATTCTTAGGGGACAGCAACTTTCTCATGTTCAGTCAGTAGGCCTATGCAGTCATTCCCTTATGGCTGATGGGCTGTGCTCGACCGCTGTGCCCTGGTAACAGAAAGATGGCCAGCTGATTCTCAGAGCAAGATCAAAGAGAGAGCTGGGCTTTGAGGGAGCTTCCTCCCTGAGGTCAGCTGCACGGCTATCATGCCATGGGGAGTGAGAAATCAACCTTGGCATTTGAAAAACAAAGAATGAGTACACGGCTTTTATAGAGGTGCAGAAGCCAGTGTTGAACATGCCCTGGAAGCCTGCCAGCATTGGTAGAAAAGTTACCTTGCCATGGAGCTCTCACCTCAAACTTCTCTCTGCACAAGGGTGTTGAGGACAAGAGGAGGTGGCTGCTTGGGTCACTCATTGTCAAGGTAAAGAACAGAAATTGATGGTTTTCAGGACTCACTACTCCAAAATACAGCCTGTGTGAGAAAATAGCAGAGGGAGCGAAGGCACTTTCACCTTCCCCTCAGCCTTCTCCCCTGAAGCAGGTGATAAGACCCTCATTCCAGATGTATCCTCACTGTACAAAGAAGAGAGGGACACCCCTATATCTGAAGACACAGGGACCCAGAGAAGAATCTGTACAAATAGGCCTTGCTAAGTTCCCTCTATCTTAGACTCTGTTTATCCAATCCTGTTTCTTCACAATTATCCACTTGTCATAAAAACAAAGCATAAACTTACATAAGTTTACTCATGTATTTGGACTTCATTTCTGAAGGCTCCTGTGACTCACACAATGTACCTTAAATAAATTTGTACAATTTTCTTTTGCTAATCTGTCTTTTGTTAGAGGACCTCAGCCATAAACCTTGTGATGGTGAGAAAAGAAATCTTTCCTCTTTATAAGATAAATTCACCCCAATCACAGGGCTCCCTGAAAGAGTACAGAGCACAGTAAAGAGAGATCTTGCCCAAGTCACCCCTGGAACTCAGGGGTAGGACAGAGAATGCCTTTCCATCTGAGGATTACCTGTGGTGCACGAGAGTGATGGGTATTTATTCACTCCTGCTGTCCTCAGTAATAGTACCCCCTTTCACTCTCAAAAGTAAACTAAACTGATGAAAAATCATATGGTCATCCTAGTCATAGGGTCCTTTGTAACATATTTTTCTGGGTAAAAGTTTAAAGCAGTATTTTTGAGCACAGTCACTTGTGCATACCAAAGATAGCAAACAGCTGGCATACCAGTCCGCCTCCAATCCCCAGTTCCACGACAGATGCCGTGAATGGAGTATGGCTCTCTTTCCCACTGGTCTTAGACAGAGTCACCAAATCCTCTCCAGACAGCAAAGAAAGGAGTCCATGCAGGAGTGGGTACTGCCTTCCCTTGCTGGTCCATGCCCTGTCTGTTCAGGAGGCCTCTCAAGAGGGCTTCAACTTCCTGAAGACATGAAGATAAACCATGAAAATCCTGCCCTGGCTGCACCTAGGCCTTTGTCCTGGCCAAAGTCAAGACTATTCTCTCATTTCTTTGGGGACTGGCAGTGATGACGGCTGGTGTGCCCGGAATCCAACCAACAGTCCCTGACTTCCAATCAGACCACAGCAGTGAGTGCCACGCCATTCCATTTAGAGCCCTCTATTTGGTGGCTTATGGTACTCTAAGGAGCAATCTGTGCAGTGGCTTGCTATAATGCTAGGCCCTCCACTTGGCTTTATGGATCAAATTTCACTAGGTTTTTGTGTTTGTTTTCCCTCTCAAGATTTTTGGCTATGGCAGAAGGCTCGAATTCTGCTGAAATTTAACATGCTGCTTCCTAGAACAGACCCTTTATTGCTTGATATTAGGGAACAAAATTCTTCTGCATGGATTAGGAAACGCCTTACTGCCCAAGTGTACGGTGAACACTGAACATTTTCACTGAGAAGGACACAATGACATGGTATAATTTGAAACAGAAGAAATGAAACCTTACAAAGACCTCCTCACCTCCGAAGAGGGGAAAGTGCTTTAACAGGAAGGCTAAAAGGCTAATGGCATGCTCTTCCAGAATGGACAAGACTCTAGTCAGTATGTTAGTGCAGAAGGCTGAGAAGTAGGTGAGCACTATGAAAGAGTGAACGAAAGAGGTTGGGGCCACAGAGTTAGTGAAACCAGAGAAGGACGTTTCTCCGGTATGTGAGCGCTTTCTGCAGAAAGCCTCAGCCACCTTTTCTGAAGAAAGAGCTTCAGCGTTCAATCAGAGCAGCTTGGGTTTTGGGTGTTGTGATTATGTGCTATGTTTTGTAAAGGGAGTATCATTTATAGAACAGTTTGATGACCACTGATTGGGTCTACTCGTCACTTTGTAGAAAAATAATGGGGTGTGGGCCAGCAAAGTGAATTGCCCACGGGCATACGGATAATTTGTGAGAAAGCCCACTCTAACATCCAAGTCTTCTCATTTCATATTGGCAAGTAAACTCATCACCATCAACAGAACAAAAGAGTATGTTGTGGAAGGTCAAGGATATTTGTTGCCCATTATAGAAATGGGGCTTGTGGTCTCGGCTGGCTGTCTGAACAAGACCACCACCCCAGGAACACTAACTAGATATTTCCAGAAGGAGTCTCTGTAGTCAAGGATCAATGACCCATAATTCCATTGTTTTTCCGGATAGTTTTTTGTTTGTTTGTTTGTTTTGCTATAGGGTGTATGTGATCACAGAGACTCCTCTGTGTGGAGGTGGTGGTGGTGGTGGGAGGGGATGGCCACATCTCCTCTCAGGATTTTGGAGATGTAAGCATATGCGTCCTGCATGATTTTCAAGCCTCCAGGTCCGGGATGGAAACCAGTCAGCCATGTGGGAGTCCAGAGACTTAACCGTTACGCCCTCTGCTGGTCCCATCCATTATTCCATTTTTAAATCTGTGACTTGAATACCATGCAGCCTAAACTTATTCACGGTAATCTGAGGAATGGGGACCTTCTTGGAAATAAAAGCAGATCCAGAGGTTTTATTGTTTGCTTGTTTTGCTTGTTCGTTTTAATTTCCAGAGGGTGCATGTGCTCACCAGAAAGAAAGAGAGAGAGCACCTTTAAAGAGATGCACCAAGTTGCAGTACTTTTTCCTCTGTTTCTTTGCCATGTAAGGATTTGAGGCATGCATGCACATATGCCTGGAATGTCTTTCATGCCCCTGGGGCTGGGATTCGAAACACAGTCAGCCATGTGGAATCCTGCTCCCTGTGCACAGCACTTAGTTACTGTACTGTGGAGTCAGCCCATAGATCCAGAGTTTGAACAAAGAAAATAAATAAGTAATATTCTTAGGGGACAGCAACTTTCTCATGTTCAGTCAGTAGGCCTATGCAGTCATTCCCTTATGGCTGATGGGCTGTGCTCGACCGCTGTGCCCTGGTAACAGAAAGATGGCCAGCTGATTCTCAGAGCAAGATCAAAGAGAGAGCTGGGCTTTGAGGGAGCTTCCTCCCTGAGGTCAGCTGCACGGCTATCATGCCATGGGGAGTGAGAAATCAACCTTGGCATTTGAAAAACAAAGAATGAGTACACGGCTTTTATAGAGGTGCAGAAGCCAGTGTTGAACATGCCCTGGAAGCCTGCCAGCATTGGTAGAAAAGTTACCTTGCCATGGAGCTCTCACCTCAAACTTCTCTCTGCACAAGGGTGTTGAGGACAAGAGGAGGTGGCTGCTTGGGTCACTCATTGTCAAGGTAAAGAACAGAAATTGATGGTTTTCAGGACTCACTACTCCAAAATACAGCCTGTGTGAGAAAATAGCAGAGGGAGCGAAGGCACTTTCACCTTCCCCTCAGCCTTCTCCCCTGAAGCAGGTGATAAGACCCTCATTCCAGATGTATCCTCACTGTACAAAGAAGAGAGGGACACCCCTATATCTGAAGACACAGGGACCCAGAGAAGAATCTGTACAAATAGGCCTTGCTAAGTTCCCTCTATCTTAGACTCTGTTTATCCAATCCTGTTTCTTCACAATTATCCACTTGTCATAAAAACAAAGCATAAACTTACATAAGTTTACTCATGTATTTGGACTTCATTTCTGAAGGCTCCTGTGACTCACACAATGTACCTTAAATAAATTTGTACAATTTTCTTTTGCTAATCTGTCTTTTGTTAGAGGACCTCAGCCATAAACCTTGTGATGGTGAGAAAAGAAATCTTTCCTCTTTATAAGATAAATTCACCCCAATCACAGGGCTCCCTGAAAGAGTACAGAGCACAGTAAAGAGAGATCTTGCCCAAGTCACCCCTGGAACTCAGGGGTAGGACAGAGAATGCCTTTCCATCTGAGGATTACCTGTGGTGCACGAGAGTGATGGGTATTTATTCACTCCTGCTGTCCTCAGTAATAGTACCCCCTTTCACTCTCAAAAGTAAACTAAACTGATGAAAAATCATATGGTCATCCTAGTCATAGGGTCCTTTGTAACATATTTTTCTGGGTAAAAGTTTAAAGCAGTATTTTTGAGCACAGTCACTTGTGCATACCAAAGATAGCAAACAGCTGGCATACCAGTCCGCCTCCAATCCCCAGTTCCACGACAGATGCCGTGAATGGAGTATGGCTCTCTTTCCCACTGGTCTTAGACAGAGTCACCAAATCCTCTCCAGACAGCAAAGAAAGGAGTCCATGCAGGAGTGGGTACTGCCTTCCCTTGCTGGTCCATGCCCTGTCTGTTCAGGAGGCCTCTCAAGAGGGCTTCAACTTCCTGAAGACATGAAGATAAACCATGAAAATCCTGCCCTGGCTGCACCTAGGCCTTTGTCCTGGCCAAAGTCAAGACTATTCTCTCATTTCTTTGGGGACTGGCAGTGATGACGGCTGGTGTGCCCGGAATCCAACCAACAGTCCCTGACTTCCAATCAGACCACAGCAGTGAGTGCCACGCCATTCCATTTAGAGCCCTCTATTTGGTGGCTTATGGTACTCTAAGGAGCAATCTGTGCAGTGGCTTGCTATAATGCTAGGCCCTCCACTTGGCTTTATGGATCAAATTTCACTAGGTTTTTGTGTTTGTTTTCCCTCTCAAGATTTTTGGCTATGGCAGAAGGCTCGAATTCTGCTGAAATTTAACATGCTGCTTCCTAGAACAGACCCTTTATTGCTTGATATTAGGGAACAAAATTCTTCTGCATGGATTAGGAAACGCCTTACTGCCCAAGTGTACGGTGAACACTGAACATTTTCACTGAGAAGGACACAATGACATGGTATAATTTGAAACAGAAGAAATGAAACCTTACAAAGACCTCCTCACCTCCGAAGAGGGGAAAGTGCTTTAACAGGAAGGCTAAAAGGCTAATGGCATGCTCTTCCAGAATGGACAAGACTCTAGTCAGTATGTTAGTGCAGAAGGCTGAGAAGTAGGTGAGCACTATGAAAGAGTGAACGAAAGAGGTTGGGGCCACAGAGTTAGTGAAACCAGAGAAGGACGTTTCTCCGGTATGTGAGCGCTTTCTGGAGGGGAAAGACGTCCAACATCTACTTGAATCCATTTATTTATTTATTTATTTATTTATTTATTTATCAATCAAATATTTCTCGAGCACCTACTGTATATCAGGCACTCTTCTAGATGCTGGGGATAAAGCAACGAACAAAATAAAAACAAAACTATGCACACAGACACACACACTCACAAATGCAAAGGCATTAAGAGTTTTTATCCAGATGGTGGGATTATTGTCTTGTTTTGTTTTTAATTGCCAGAGGGCATATGGTCTCTCCGGAGTCAGAGAGCTAGAGAGAGCGAGCTCACTGCCCGCCCTGCCAAATGAAGCACGATCATACCATGATTTCTTCTTCTCTATTTCTACATCCCTTCAGTATTTGGGCTACACACACACACACACACACACACACACACACACGAGTCTTTTTTAAGCTGTCAGAGGCTGTAATGTGAGCCATGGTTGGCCGTGTGAGATCCAGCTCTCAGCACACAGTGCTTAACCACTGTGTGACAGGGTCAACCCAGTCTTTATCCCAATTAGGGATCTATTCCCATTTTCTAACCATTCTACAATAAACATGAATTTCTGACTAAAAAAAAAAATACTTAGATATGAAAAAGAAAGGGCTGAGATACACGAGGCAAAGCAATGGGCATCTCCATGACACTCTGTATACTCCAATTGGATTCTGAAGGTGGGCGCGAGGGAAGCAAGTCATCAGGAGTGATCCCCTCTCCCGAGTGACCTTGTGAGGGCTTAGCTCTGTGGACTCGGGAGTCCCCAGTGAAAGGGAGCTAAAAGCAGAAATGGCTCACATGCCACTGCTTCCCCTCACACAGCTTATCCTACCAGGAGGGGAGTGTTTTTTTTTTTTTTTTTTTTTACACTATTAGGTTTTTTAGCAAGTTCACTACAATGCTGAACTAATTTGCATATATGCTTAGCTTCAGTAATGATATATATGAAGATACGAAGGAGGAGAAAGTGTTTTCACAGTAAGAGTCTTTCCTGTTCAAACTACAAAGGGAAAAATTTGTTCTTATTCTCTCTCTCTTTTTATTTTGGGCAGAATTAGCATCAAGATAATATTCGAGAAGAGAATAAATGTCAAAAGAAGAAAAAGACGATATGATTTTTACAAGTGATATTCATATCAAAAGGCACTTTTTAAACAATGCCCTTCCTTTTCTTTGTTTCAAGTTTATTCATTTATTTCATGAGAGACACAGAGACAGGCACCCCAACAGGGTTCCATGCCCCAATCCATCCCGTCCCAGCCAGCCAAGGTCACAGGCTGTGCACAGAGTGCTCAGGGAAATCCCGAGGCCAGCCCAGGACTTTTCCCAGGTGGGTCCAGTTATGCTATAGCCCCCCGCCCTGCCTTTTTCCCCCCTAAAGTGAAATAAGATCCTCTCTTGGACACCAGCTGTGACAGAAAAGCCTTTAACTAATGAAGTTATGACAGACCCAGTTCTGGCCCCCTCTGTTAGAGGCTAGTAAACACAGGTAAGGCAAAGTCCTATCCTAGTTTTGAAAGAAACCAAACTAAGAACTCTGCCCAAATCTCAAGGAACTGACAGAATTTTTAGTACATGAGCATGATTCAGAAATGAAAACAACAGAGCAGGATTAAGTCAGCAACTAAGCCATAACTCTCAAAAGGACCATGCTTTATGACTCAGTTGTGGCAAGAAAAAAAAAAAAATCCACTTATAAGCTCTTTAGAAAGCTACCACCTCAGGAAGATCCAGACAAACCCAGTTTCATAGACTTTGGAGACCAGCTAATGCTGTTACCACATTCGTAAAAAGTTGTTTGTGCTTAGGGTTATAAAACAGGCTTAACTGGGGCCAGCAGGTGGTGTGGTGGTTAAGGGCACTGGACTCCCACATGGCCGACCACAGTTCAAGTGTCAGACCTGGCGGCTTGCTTTCTCACTCTCTCTCTCTCTTCTACTCTGTCCCTCTCTGATCAGACTAAAATAAATAAATACATAAATAAAATAAAGTTCAATAAAATAATTCTTTAAAAAGCAGGCATAATTAAAAGAAAAAAGAAAAACATGAAAATCTAGGACAAGCTCCACACTAGATGTTGCCTGAGCCAATTAACTGAGTCTAGAAATATTTATTTCAGGCTGACTCCTGGTGGTTAAAGGAGCTGGGTCCCATGTGGCCAACCAAGCAATTCAAGTCCTGGACCCAGAGGCTTGAGAAGCACACTAGGTGTATATACATGCATGCCCCAAGACCCCAAAAAAGGGAAAATTGGAAAATGAGAGATTGTGGCATGATCATTCCCCACGGGAG
Organism: Tupaia belangeri chinensis; assembly: GCF_000334495.1. Classification (NCBI taxonomy): domain Eukaryota; kingdom Metazoa; phylum Chordata; class Mammalia; order Scandentia; family Tupaiidae; genus Tupaia; species Tupaia belangeri. The sequence continues at coordinate 2,253,021 of NW_006159715.1, read as the reverse complement.
TGCATTCTCCTCTCTCTTTCTCTCTGAGCTAATGGGTCCTTTAACAACAACAAATAAATAAATAAGAAAGGAAAGGAAAGGAAAGGAAAGGAAAGAAATATTTATTTTCTTACCTACTAATCTCTCAAAATACAAAGGCATTGTCTGGCTTGGCAAACTACACATCATGTAGGTATGGTCTTTCAGGTCCTTCCATGGAGTGCATTTCATTAGTTTCTTCAATATCTGAAGGACTCATCTCTGAGCCGAGAATCTGATGCTATAAGTGGACACTCTCTCAGTGGTTGTTGGGAATAGGATCGATGGATGGATGGCTAGGACAAAGGGACAGGTGAATGCCACTGTTAGGGAAGATTTGTCCTATGAGAACCTAGATACCGCTGAGTCAGCTTTCATAAGAGCTCTTCATCTTTTTCTAGCAATTAATTTAGCATCCCATGAACAAGTTATTGGTTCTCTGTGCAGCACAGTAGATCTCACAGAGGATACAAGAATAGAAAACATTGCAAGCAAATTCTTCCTGTAGAATATAATACATTTTGAAAATATATAGACACAACACTAAAGGGATTCAGGGTAGGTCAAGATCAATGAATGCATGGGAAACCTCACAAAGGGGGAAGACAGATATTCATATAATATCCTCTAAAGCCAAGAATGGACTAATCTGAAATAATATTTGAAAGAGTTTCTGAATTTGTTTAGAAGCCCACTTTTTCATCTAGAACAACAAATAACATATAGCAGAGAATTTCCTGGTTAGATAGACAGAGGGATGGTAGAAACAATGATTATTGTTTGACTCATCTTCCAGCAGAACTTGGTAAGCCAAAGGCCTTCAGAGACCAAGCAGGCCATTCTGACCACTCTTGTGCATAGTCACTAAGTGCATCATGAGCACTTTGTTCACTCCAACATTGCTATAATCCTCTGAGAAGATAGGAATATTATCCCATTTTACAGATGAAGAAACAGAGACCCCAGCGAGCTAAGCTAAGTTTACTAGGTGATCTAAGTCAATAAGCAATGGCAGAATGGGGTAGGATGTCCTGACTTCACTGCCTTAGTCTTTAACCATCACCTTCTCCGGGGGCAGAAGTATGTGCAGGGGGCATGGTGAGGCCTGGGCTCCTTAACAGTGAATAGCCCCTCCTACGCTCTAGCTGATTGGTGCCACGCTAGAATGCCAGGGCCCAGGAAAGATTTAAAACACACACACACACACACACACTTAAAAATACAATTTCTCGATTTTCAAATATAGACAACAAATTTAGTCTTAAAAACAAGCAAACAAACAAAAAACAAAAAACCTAACCACTCTGCAAACCAAACAAAATTACCTGCAACAAGCTTAGCCCATGAACCTCCAGTGGGCACTCTCCGTCTTATACTTGACCAAGGCTCATTTCACTTACGTTGTTTCGCTTTTCACAATAACCCAGCAAAGGAAGTATCATTATTTCTCACGTTTGGATGCAGAACCCATGAAGACGGAGGGAGGATAAATGACTGTCTTGCAAATGCACCTGTGCACAGGAAGAGGGCCGCAGTGAAAAGTCTGGGACCTTGGGAGGAAAGCCAGCCTTCCTTGAGCTGAGCCACACTAGCCAGAGCTCCCCACTCTGAGGTTTGCTGGAGACATAGTTATCCTTATATTTGTCAGTGCCTTTCCTCCATAAAAACTTAATCATCTCGGGACCAGCAGTTAGCGTAATGGCTATGTTGCTGGACTCCCACGTAGTCGACCGCGGTTCGCGTCTCGGACCCGGTGGCTTAAAACACACCAGGTGCATGTGCGTGCGTGCCCAAGATCCCCCCGAGAGGAGAATGGAGGAGAAGGGATTGCAGCGTGGCCATGCACTCTGGGGGGTGATTTCTCGCTTTCTGTCTCTCTGTCTCTCTCTGTCTGTATGGCAAATGCATGCGCCCTATAGCAAAAACAAAAAAACGAACAAAAAAAAAAACCCATCCATCTCTGGGCCAGCAGATGGTGTAGTGGTTAAGTTACTAGACTCCCACATGGCCAACTGCTGTTCAAGTCCTGGACCTGGTGCCTTGAAACCTAAGCCAGGCTTGTGTAAGTGTGTGTCCAAAATCTCAGGCGGAGAATGGAGGAGAAAGGACTGCAACATGGCCATTGCCCCTGGGTGTTGATTTCTTACTTTCTCTTTCACAATCTCTCTCTGTCTCTCTCTCTCTGGCAAACACACACATCCTATAGCAAAAAAACTTAAAAAAAAATCATTCTAAAGGTAGTCTTTTTTTTTCTTGGAGAGGTTTTTGCTATAGGGCACGTGCGCTCGCCAGAAAGACAGAGAGAGACAGAGAGACAGAAAGTGAGAAATCACCCACCAGGGGGGTAGCCACGCCACAATCCCTTCTCCTCCATTCTCCTCTCGGGATCTTGGGCACGCACGCACACGCATCTGGCGTGAGTTTAAGCCACCGGGTCCGCGACTCAAACCATGGTGGACTACACGGGAGTCTAGCGACATAGCCATTACACCAACTGCTGGTCCCCCTAAATGTAGTCATTTTTAAGCAGGTTTATAGGCTAAGTACTCATTGATCAATGTGCTTTGTATTTAATGAATAAGTGTTAAAGGAATGAGCCAGATCCTTTCCAAAGAGCTCTCTCTTAGGAGAACCTTGCAGAAGGTATGCAAATGGCGATGGTTTGGGGAGGACAAACGCGAACACGGATGCAGAGGCACAGGCGATTGCTTCACGGGGTTGCCACAGATAGCCTGGTGGGTCCATTGCTCTTCCTGCAGACTTGGTCATGAGAGGGGCTCAAACCACCTAATCCTTTTCCCATGTTCAGTAGCTAATAAGAGAAGGAAGTTTGGGTGAGAACACTGGTGTTCTACTCTAAGTTCAACTCTTATTTATTTCACTGAGGGGCCAGCCTTTTTATTTATTTATTTATTTTTCCCACCACAGACCAAAACTCAAACCCATTCTGACCTTTCAAGCTCCAGATTCAAATTTTCAAATTCACTATGGAGCTATGGATGGCCATGTACCCGATCCCCAAGAAAGTTCTGGGAAGAGCATTCCTTCTTAAACACTCCTGATGGGGCCCAGCAGGTGACATAGTGGTTAAGGGGCTGGAATCCCACATAGCCAGCTAGCTGTGGTCTGAGTCCAGACCTGGTGGCTTGAAAAAGTTACACCAGGCACATGTGTGTAAGTGCCAAAAATCCTAGGAGGAGAGTGAAGGACAAGGGTTTGCAGCATGGTCATTGCCCTCCCCACTGGGGCGGGGGGGTGTGATTTCTCATTTTCCCTCTTGCTGTCTCTGTCTCCCTCTGTTGTGTGCACACACCATATGGAAAAACCTAAAAACAAACAAACAAACAAACAAAAAATCTTAACTGAATTAATTTTCATTTCCCCAAAATGGGGAAAAAAAGAAATACATTAAAAAAATCAAGTGACCCACAATTTCACCAACCAGAGGCAGATTTGGATTGTTTTCCTTCAATCATCTTCTGAAGAATGTATGTGTGTGTGTGTGTGTGTGTGTGTGTGTGTGTGTTAATAGTTTGTACTCAGCTGAGATCAGATTATATATGCAATTTTAAAGCCTGTATTTTCACTTTCTTTATCTTAAACATCAAATCATTATAATTCTTCAAAGACTAGCATTTTAATAACTGCATAATCCTATGACAAACAGATCACCATAATTTATTTTGTTAATTCTGTGGTTGGGAATTTAGGTTATGGCCCATTTTTTTTGCAATCATGAATAGTGCTCTGATGAATACAAAACTGTCTGGTTCTTCTTTTGTAGAGAGACATTTTTTCTTACTAAATGGTGTGTGCACTTGCCAGAGAGACAGAGAGGGTCAACTAAATGGTGTGTGCACTTGCCAGAGAGACAGAGAGAGTCAAAGTGAGAAATCAAGCTCAGGGAGGATGGCCACACTGCAATGCCTTCTCCATTCTCCTCTCAGGATTTTGGGCACACACACATATGCACCTGGTATGAGTTTCAAGTTGCTGGGTCTGGGACTTGAACCATGGTCAGCCATGTGACAGTCCAGCATCTCAATCACTACACCACCTGATGGCCCCTAAATTTCTAATTTATAACTTACAGAAAGGGAATCACTAGGTAGGAAGTACTTTGAGGTTCTATATAAATTACAAAAACACTTTCTAAAAAGGTTATAGCAAAGTGCATTAAAATTGTATAATTTTAAAAAAAGATTGGCCCCTTCTTCTTTCTCAACTTTAAGAACAACTACTCTTATGAAAAAATGGGGCTTCCTTCTCTTGTGGATCGCTAAACAATACTGAGGCCATAACTGCCACTGTATTCTTCCCCATGAAGCCTTTATTTCATTCCATTTCATTTTGGACTAGCAAATCAACCTGCAACACTTGCGAAAGGAAGCAAAAATGCACTTTATCGTTTTTGGAGCCTCTTTTGAGTAGGCTGTTGTGAAGTTTCCTGAGGAGGCTGAATCTGTCCCAGCCACATACATCAAGATGAACAGGCCTAAAGGAGAAGGATCCCATTTGAAATGGCAGCAGTGGTTTCGAGCTGTGTGGCCAAAATGCCCATTAGCTGTTTGTTAGGAATATTTTTAGAAAGTGCAGAACAAGACTGGCACCACAGTGTCACCCTCTCCCCAGGAATCTGCCTGCAGCCTCCAGAAGCCAGCCTGGAATCAACTGTGCTCTTTGCACTGACAAACTGGCACCTGCCTCCCCCACAACACTAAAAGCACAGTCAAGCAAGGACACATGGCTGCCCAAGTGCCCCGCTGAGGATCATCAAAATTTTCACATAGTGCAAGTAAACGGTTTCTGTTATCAGACTGTGCAGACATGAGGAAGTTTCAGGTTAAAGCCGAGGACTCCACGCGTGGTGAGTTATACTATCATTTTCTCAGCTACCTGGACTCAAGCGATTCAGGGTAGAATTCTCAGGATCTAAATCCATCACAGATTTCATACCTTGCAATCTCTCTAACATACCCAAAATGTCATTTTCATCCCCAAAATGTAATTTTTTATCCCCTAAAGCTGCTCTTCGGGGTTTCCTTCTTCCCTAGTGACTGAAGCTTGGGCTTAGGCAGACCTAGGAGACCCCGAGTTATTTAACCCCTCCGATCCGCAGTTTCCTCCTCAGAAAAGTAGGGCCAATACAATGTCTGCTTGGTAGGGGTCTTGTGAGAATTAAATGAAGTACTTCGTATAAAGCACTTAGCAGAGCACACAGACTATAAAAACTCTGAGAAATGTTCATTCCTATGGTCATACTAGAGGTCAAAAGCAGGTTGATCCAACTATAAATTGCTGGCACATTTCCCTTCTGGATATCACTGCTCACTAGCCAGAGGATGGGAATGGAAAGAAATCACACCTAAATAGTGTATTTGCATGATTTTAGTCATGCCTGTAAGACACTTTAGGGGAGAAGGAATTTGTTTTTTTGTTTTTTTTTTTCTTTTGAGAGGTTTTTGCTATAGGGCATGCGTGCTTGCCAGACAGACAGAGAGAGACAGAGAGGCAGAAAGTGAGAAATCACCCCCTGGGGGGATGGCCATGCCGCAATCCCTTCTCCTCCTCTCGGGATCTTGGGCACGCATGCACACCTGCCCGGCATGAGTTTTAAGCCACCGGGTCAGGGTCATGAACCACAATCGACTACATGTGAGTCCAGCACATAGCCGTTACGCTAACTGCTGGTCCCGGGAGATGGAAGTTGTAACCATAGGCAAAAAAATGAAATTACTGAATGACCTGTGGCTATTTCAAACCCATGTAGCATCTCTCCGAGGAAACGAAGATACCCAAAGGATGTCCATCAGTGTGGACTCTATCCATGAAAAGGACTTTCCTCGGATCCTATCTTCTCTTCCACCAAGAAGCTCCATGAAGTGGCCAAGTCCATCCCAGCCCTAAAGTGTAAGTGTAAGGAAGGGGTATTACCTTCAGCTGAGGCAGCATCAGAGACCTGGGGTCAGCCTTATTCTGCCACTGAGTAAGCAAGTCACTTCCTTTCTCTGATAAAATAGGGTGAGTGGACTAGGGGTCAGCTGTACACTTTTCAGTAATATGAGACTATGTGGTTCTATCCTTATACACAATTTTAAGATCTAAAGTATTCATTCCTGTGGATTTTTAGAAGTCTCTTCTTTGTTATATTGTAGTTATTCAGGGTGAACAAATGAGTCAAAGAGGGTTGAATGGTAAGTTGAAACAAGGTTATATGGCTGCTGGTAGGCGTGTGGGATTCAGTGTAAAAAACACGTATCAAACTAGGTCAGGTCAACAGGTGCTTATTGAATAGCTCTTCACAGCCAAGCACAGTAACAGATCCTCATATGACAACGAGGGACCAACAACCCTGTATGGACTTCCAGGCAGAGAAGAGCAGTGACAGGCAGATAAGCCCCAAACAAAGATGTCTATTGATTATTTTAGTGATTTCTTTGTTTGTTTGTTTGTTCATTTGTTTGTTACAGGACATATATGCTTGCTGGGAAGAGACAGAGAGAGAGGGAAAGTGAGAAAGTCCCTTTCCCATGGGGATGACCACACCACAGTCCCTTCTCCATTCTCCTCTCTGCATTTTGTGCATATGCACACATATGCCAGGAGTGCTTTTTTAGCCACCATGCCCAGGACTTGAACCATGTAGTTGGCTATGCGGGATCCAGTCGCCTTAACCTCTGATCCACTGACTGGTCCAGTGATTGTCTTTTATGTTTTCTGTTTTAGCTTGCTTTTCTGTTGCTAACAACTGAATACCACACTGGATAATTTATAAAAAATATAAATTTATTTAGCTCACAGTTTTGGAGGCCCAAGATCAAGGATTACATCTAGTGAGGGCCTCTTCAAAATCCTGAGATGGCCAAAGACATCACATGGCAAGAGCTTGCGTCTGTGTCTATTTTCCTCTTCTTATAGAGCCACCAGTGTTCAATTAATGGGGGCCATCTCTGATGATTTTTATTGAATCCTACTCACTTTCCAAAGAGCCCATTTCTTAATCTTTAGTCTGATTAAGTTCCCACCCTCTTAATACCTTCACAATACAACCAAATTTCAACATATCAATTTGGGAGCAGCACATCCAAACCATAGCTTTTATTTATAAAGTTATTATAAATCACTAAATGTTTTATTGAAGCATGTCTTCAGTTTGGTAAATGGCTAAAAAATCCATATAGCGGGAACCGGCAGTTAGCGTAATGGCTATGTCGCTGGACTCCCACGTAGTCAACCGCGGTTCTTGTCCCGGACCCGGTGGCTTGAAACTCATGCCGGGCGCGTGTGCGTGCGTGCCCAAGATCCCGAGAGGAGAATGGAGGAGAAGGGATTGCGGCGTGACCATCCCCCCTGGGGGGTGATTTCTCGCTTTCTGTCTCTATGTCTCTCTCTGTCTGTCTGTCTGGCGAGCGCACGCGCTCTACAGTGAAAATCTCTCAAAAAAAAAAAAAATCCATATAGCAAAATTTAAGATACTGTTAAAATCATCTCCATTTTAGATGATTTTGACTTAGTGCATTCCTCTGTCCCCCAGGGAGGACCACTTTAATCATTTTATTTCTAGGAATGTTTTAACATATAGAGTTTATATAAAATGGGTAATGAAAGGAATTGGGCTCTTGGTTATCTCCAACAAACTATAAGCCGTCATCAAGTTATATGCTCTAATTTCTGTTTCTGTCTTATAGATAAAAAAAAATTTGAAAAATTTAAGAAAAGGGCACCAGGATCCAATAACCAAGACAAGGAAGGAGTGAGCCAGTATCAGCACTAGGTCCTCTCATGCCATTGCAAATAAACACACAACAGCAGTGTGTGAGCTACGCCGCCACAACTTTAAAACCAGTCCTTTCTACCCATCCCTCCAACCCAATAGTTACTTCTAAAGCCCTCCCCTTCTTCCTTATATCTTCCATGTTTTATAACCTGCCAGCTTAGAAGCCCCAGCTAAGAGCATGTGCCACCTTCCCAGGGGTTCTAGAAAAAGTCTTGGGACAGATGTCTTATCTCACTTGGATTATGCCCATGACTTAACCATCTCTGAGTTACAGGCCTTCTGAGGTCAAAGACTGGGTCAGACCACCCACAGCAAGTGTCTTGAAAGTGAGAAAGGATAGGCCAAAGCACGATACAGGGAGAGAGGATGACAGGAGGACAGAAACCAAAGGCTTAGGTGTCTGAAGAATGTTAATGCACAGGGTTTTTCCACCTTCAGTTTGATGCATACCAAACACTATGGCAAATTCTGTTAGCCCAGTCCTGAATGGGCACTTCACCAGCACTTTAGAGACAGCCTCTGTGCTCCCCTTCAAGCACTATCCACTGAAAATAGCCAATACCCTGATTTCTAACACCAGGATAAGCTTCATCTGCTATTATTCTTCACATAGACAGAATCATCCAGCATGTGCTGTTTTGTGAGGTGCACTTTGCTGTATGTATGTTATATGCCAATGAAAATTTAATTTTTAAAAAGAGTCACTCCTGTTATTTTCTCAACCCTATCAACAACATAAATTGGGTAATGTTCAAGGACTTTCTCAGCTCTCTCAAAGATGGCCTTCTCCCCAAACAAAACAATCATGTAGATAGCAAATTTTTTCAGCATCTACTGTAACCACAGGTGGTGGCCAAGGTCATAGGCAGTGGGGCCCAAGTGAGGGATGTGCTGTGGTTTGGCTGCCTACTCCTATTCCCTTCTGCCAGCCTTCCAGCCTGTCCTCTCACAGGTGAGGCACCCTTTATAGGTCTTTGCATCTGAATGTCAGAGATGAGAGCAGAGGGCAGCTGTCAATCAATCAGTGGTCTTTTAGCAAACCTTCCAAGATTCATGAGTAAAACAGAGAGGTGACATCATTGGTCACCCTAGAATGTGGTTCAGGGACCCCTTAAAGAATAATGAGAGAGCCAGATGTTGGCACAGCTGTGAAATGTGAAACTCTGTGAGGCAATCCCACGTGCAAAGGCTCCCCTTTCAGTCCAGAGATCTCCCTGAGAACCCCGGGTTCAGTAAGCCCATGATCTGGAGCTGCCTGAAGGCCAGGGTCGGTCACAGTGGCAGGACTCTGTTGGAGGAACTATCATTCTCTCTCTCATCGCTCTTTTTCTCTCCCTTTCTTTGTCTCTTTCATGGAAGAAATAAATAAGAAAACTTAAAAAAAAGAATAATGAAAGTTACAAACTCTCCTGTGACCTTTCCACAGAGGATCATCTGTGGATAAATATATGGATTTAAAGTAAAACAAAATGAAATGAAACAAAGTTTTCTTCCTGGAAGAACTAGGGAAAGCCCTCAGGTAGGGCTGGCTAAGACATGGAATGGCCACCCTTCGGCGGTAAGCAGCCTGCAGAGGATGGAGGGACTTCTGTATTTGTTAGAGACAGACTTCCTGTAATGGGTGAGGAGATGAGTTAAGTGATCTTTCAGGCTCTTTCTAATGCTCGGGTTTCATGATTCTAGCAGAGCTCCTCTAATGGTCCTAACAGCAGGCCAGAACTAAATGAGTAAAACTAATGCTGATTCCTCAAAATGTTAAACATGGATTTACCATATGACAATGCAATTCCATTCCTAAGTATAATACTTGAAAGAGTTGAAAATAGGTATTTGAACAAATACTTGTAGACAAAAGTTTTTGGGAGCACCATTCACACAATAGCCAAAGGGTGGTAATAACCCAAATGCCCACCAGCAGATAAATAGATAACCGAAATGTGTATACTCAGACAACTGAATATTACTCAGTCAGAAAAAGGAATGAAACTCTGATATATACTGCAACAGAGATGAAAATACACTAAGTTAAAGAAGCCAGACACAAAGTAAACTATAATATGATTTCATTCAAGTGAAACACCCAGAATAGATAAATCCACGGAGACAGAGAACAGATTAGTGGTTGCCAGGGGCTAGAGAGAAGGGGTGAATAGGGAGTGACTGCTATTGAACTGTTCTCTTTAAAATGATGAGTTTATGTGTATATATATATATACACACATACCCACACACACATGCATGTGCATGCACGCACGTGCACACACACACACACACACACACACACACATACAGAGAGAGAGAGCCAATGTGGAGTGACCAGGCTTTATGTGTTCTGGACACCCAGGCCACCTAGCAAACATGGCAGCCCTGCCATTTTAGGCTCCTTAACCAGGCCAACCCACGCACATTTTCTGGATTTGGAAATTTAAAACAAAGCCAAACAACACCAACAACAACACCAGCTACTCTGAAAAAGGCTCTTCAGCTTCTGCTACTCAGCTTCTAGGTTGGAAATGAAAGATATAAATCAGCCACTTGTAAATCAGAGACAAGCAATTTTGGCTTGACTATACCTTGGGAGCTCAAATAGAGGTGAGAGAAGTAGTTTTTGCTTAAACTGGAAATAAAGCAAAGGAATTTACTTTAGGCCAATTATGTTACAAAATGCTGAAAGACACAGCAGTAGTGGAAGGCCTCCTTATCAACTATTCATTTGGGCAGATTCAGCAGTTGGTCGTGAGAACTATATCACCCAAATATCCACCCCTTTGTTCCTTTAATCAAAGCTTCTTTCTCTTTTTAAAGCAAGAAGACATCAAATGTTTTAAGATGTAAATAAGTTCATGGTCCATCCCATGATAAAGCTGGTGGTGGTCTCTTTTTGAGGCTCATTCCAGAGCCCCCTGAAAATACTGACTCCCCAAATCTGTTTTATGGGAGAATCATAGCCATGTACTAGGCAGTGATTTCTCTTCCACACTAACTCCCTTTCTCTCTCTGTCTTGCTCTCTCTCACACATACAATTAGTGGCTTGGTTTCCGAGAGTAAGAATTTCTTCCTTGGCTGAATTGTCCTATGGCAGAGTGGAGGGCTGACTCTTTCTGTGATGCACTAAGTGTTAGAGTCACGTTCATCCCCGCCTCTCGTAGGTAATACAGTTAGGTCCTGCAGAAAGAGGGAGTGACGTGTGCGCAAGGTGGCAATACCGACTCAAGCACTCTTGTCAAAACAGCTGCTCCTCCTGAGGTCTACAATTAGAGAGTAACAAGAAATCATTTATCCCTGGAGCTAACTTGCAAGATAGCATTTTCATTCCTTAAGAGAAATGAAGAGTGTTCACACCTCAAACACTAAATCTTGCTAGAAGTACATAGGAATCAAGAGAAATCAAATGATCAATGGTTATTAAGCACCAACTCTGTGTATGACACTTGCGATGAGGAGTTACAAAGCACAGTCTCTTCTCTTGGGACCCATAATCTCTTAGGGTGGAGAAGCCACATGTATTAAACACAGATAGACCTATTGCCACTCCGTTGGTAGGGAAAACAGTATGGATATTCTTTGGAAAACTAGAAATAGAACATGTGATCCAGCAATCCTTTGGATCCAAAGGATATATATATATATATAGGTATAAATTCAACAGGAAGTAAATCAGCATGTTGCAAAGATGTCTGCACCTCTATGTTTATTTCAGTACTCTTCACAACAGCCAAGATGTAGAAGCACCTAAGTGTACATCAACCAACAAGTGGATAAAGGAAATGTGATACACACACACACACACACACACACACAGACACGCACACACAGACACACACACACACATACATAGATTAGGTCATCAGGAAAGTCATTATGTATTTTTCTGTTTTTCCATGTGAAAATGCATCATGCCTTTCTCTACAATCCAATATATACCCCTATAACTATTTTTTTAATAATTATTTATTTTATTCATTCATTCACTTTTTTTTTTTAATTTGACCAGAGAGAGACAGAGGGAGAGAGTGAAAGAGAGAGGAAGTGAGAAAGCAAGCCACCAGATTCAGGACTCGAACCCTGGTCAGCCGTGTGGGAATGTCCAGCACCTTAACCACCATGCCACCTGCTGGTCCCACCCCTATAACTATTAAAATGGAGTTCTATTCAATCATTAAAAAGAATGAAATCATGTCATTTGATGTGAACTGGGTAAGCACAGAAGATATTAAACTAAATAAAATAAGCCAAACACAGAAAGAGAAATATCACATGTTCTCCTTCATCCGTGGAAATCGAAAGTGTCCTCATTGAGATAGGGGGATAAAGAATAACTGTTGAGGCAGGGAAGGGTGTTGTGAGGGCATGAAGGGCTATTGATTGAGATAAATAAGATCACAATCACTAGTGTTATAAGACACAAGAGGTGCATCTTGATGTAACTAAAAGGGAGGATTTCGAATTATTTGTAATGACAAATAATTGAGATGATGGGTATGCTAATCATCCTGACTGAATCATTACACACCATGTTCTTGGAGTGCAAAATCATATTGTACCCCCACAATTATGTACAATTGAAAAATGTTAATAAAATGTTTTTTAGGGGCCAACAGGTGGCATGGTGGTTAAGGGCACTAGACTCCCATATGGCTGACTGTGGTTCAAGTCCCAGACCAGGCAGCTTGCTTGCTCACTCTCTCTCTCTCTCTCTCTCTATCTTGTCCAATTAAAATAAATAAATTAATTAAATAAAATAATTCTTTTAAAAAATTAAATATTTTTTAAAAATAAAGAAAAAAACCTCAGATATAACCATTTTACAAAAACAACCCTGAGGTGAAAAGAGATTATTCTTAAGTTGGTGGGCAGATGGGAAAAAGGGGAAAGATCTGTAACTCCTAGCCTCATGTTCCTTCCAGTGTAGCGAAAATCAGGTCTTGCATGAAAAACAATGTGAGTTTGAACACCATACTCACCCTGCATAGGTTGTCATCCTTACAAGCTATTAAACCTGTACAACACTCACTTTTCTACTCATTAAATGGGCACTGCACCACTTACTTTGCAAGGTGGTTGTAAGCATCAAATGAGATATATCTACAAAAATAAAATTTTGTCATATATTTCATTTGATTAATATATATACATATTAGTATATCATATGACACAGAAATTAATCATAATTTATAAAAATAGCTATGAATTGGAGGCTGAGATGTTACATACACTCAGTGCTCGCGACAACCTGATCATTAGTCATTTTATAAATAGAATCTAATTTTATGGGCATTGCACTTATTGAGGCAAACTAATCTTTGCAATTAAGAAGCCCGTAGAACTGAATTCTCCTAAGTAAGATAAAAGCTATAAAGAAACATTGTATTAAGTGTGGTTTACTATCATCTTTGTCTTGTCACCATTAGCATTTGCCTGGCAGTGTCCAAAAAGAGGGCCCTTCCACATTTGGACAGCCAGGTGACAGGTAAGTGTATTGGTCTTTTGTATTCAGCTTACTCATCTCTAAGTTGACCCCCTTCATTCCAAATGATGCCTAAGCATGCTGGACACTATACTGTTACTACACACTTTCAGTTAATGACATGCCAGTACAAACATCAACTCACCGGCCCTGTAAGATAACCAGGCAAGGACCTCTGCTCAGCTCTGATAGATGAGGAAAGGGAGACAGCATAGAGTGAATTTCTTTAAGTTACAGTACTGAGAAGAGGAAGTAGGGATTGAAAACTGTGATCCCTTCTTCAAGTTCACCACTCT
>NW_006159715.1:2238784-2239431 GCF_000334495.1 Tupaia belangeri chinensis | reverse complement strand
TACATTAATCATCTGCATAGAAGATCCAGGAGTGCCTGCTTTTTCATCTACTTCTCATGCAGCTAGCAGCAATGGCCCAGGCAGCTATATATCTGTGGGGCAAGCTGGTCCTCCTGATGTGGCAGGATAAAATCTGGGTCACTTGGATGCCAAAGCAGAACATTGTATAGGAGAAACACAGAGCCTGAATCCCCTGGGTTCTGCTACAGAAAGGATGGGGACAGCCTGTGATAAGTGAGGCTGCTGGTGGTCTCCCAAGATAGAGAATGCTGTCATATGGGAACAGGAAGAGTTTGGACACAAGCTTGGAAGTCCTTAATTGCTTTATTCCAACACTTACAGCATTTCTGGGCCAAATGCTGTGGGTACAGAGAGAACAAGACAGATAAGATCTCTACCTCCTCAGCACTTGGATTCTAGAAGGAGAGATATATGATAAGTAAATAAACAAATAAAAACATAGATTATTGTGTTAAGATGCAGAAGAGAAGAAATGGGGAGTTGGCCCAGCCATGGTAGTATACCATTGCATGATACTGGAGCCACATGGAGAGGCCTTGGGTTTGGTTCCCAGGTTGACCTGAACTCCCCAGGCACACTTGTGGGTACACCCATGATCCTGGCTGGCTACAAGGTTTAGGGTAGGG
>NW_006159715.1:2235321-2238753 GCF_000334495.1 Tupaia belangeri chinensis | reverse complement strand
GATACTGCAGTATAAGAAAACTCTGTTGGGAGTTCCCTCTTTTTCCACTTCTTGTGAAAGAAAGTTAAAAATATATGTACCAAGTTGTGGGGAAATACTATTTAGAGAAAAGAGATAAATTTTCTCAGAAGAACTGACATTTAACCTGAGACCTAAAAGATAAGAAGAAACCTGCTATGCAGAGTGGAGAGGGAAGAAGGACATGGGTTAGGAACAGGCTCTCAGTCCAAGCAGTAGGCAAGTGTGCCAAGTCAGAAGCCTAAGACTATGCTTGAGGAATGGTGTGAAGTGCACCATGACCAGCTGGCCAATGATGAGTGAGGAGGTATGCAATGTGGTCATGTAAAGTCTTGGATTAAGTCTAAGAGCATTGGGAAACCAGGACTGGAAATGTAAGAGAGACTTTTCCGTTTTGAAATAGCATTGGCTCCAAAGACAGGGATTGGTCTAGAGAAGATCAATAAAGGGCTTGTCAGTCTTGAACTGAAGGTGCCTTGCATGGGGTGGTAGCAGTACACTGGGGAAGGAGACAAATTTAAGATGAGTATGGAAATAGAGTCAACAGAACTTGGTGATGGCTGGTTTGTGAGGTGAGAGAGATGAGAGAAGGCTGGTGGCTATATTTCAGAATTAAGGTGATTCAGTGATAGCATTTACTAAGATGGGGAAATCCAGAGAGAAACAGATTTGGGGAAAGTAGGGCTCAAAACTCAACACTTTGAACCACCCTAGCCTTAAAAATAGCCTCATTCTTAGTCTCTTCATTATTAATACATATATATGGACCAAATACAACTTCAAACTCTTAAGACTTAAGACTAAGACTAAGTTTTTATGAAATCTAGGATCAGGAAAGTGAAAAAAAATTGCAAAACAGTAGGTATAATTAAATTGGATTTGAGGTCTTTTTAAAGATAGTATATAAATACACCAACGCTAGTTATCGAGGGACTTGAATTTTCTACTTTATACTTCCCTTATTACTTTCATAATAACAGCTTGTTTTTAAGGGGAAAAGAGGCATTCTTTTGGAGTCAGGTTTGAATCTCCAAAAAGCTCTTCTGGAAATGCACTATGCATTTCCTATTGGAAGCCATAACCTATTAGTTACATCTGAAGAGAGCAGAGTTGGGAAGGAAAAGGATACAAGCCAAGTTAATTATGCAGACAGTCCTATGTGAGATGCCCTGAGTTCTTTCCAGGCAGCTCTCACGTGGGTCCTCCACTAATGCATTCAGACCCCAATCTGCATTTTCATCTTGCTTCTTCAATTGCCATTTTTCTGGCACTGTTGTTGTTGAAGCATGCTTAAAGCCAGGCAGTGAGGGTCCTAGTTCTTATTTAGCTCCAAGCTGCTCCTCTTTTACTTTACCAAGATGAGCTCAGTCATCAATCACCTCCCCCAGGAAGCCTTACAGGCCACCCCAGGCTATTAGTAACACCTTTTCTGGTCTCCATCATGCCATAGGCATGTCTCAATTATAGCACTTTTCTCATTGTATTGTTATTTTTTAAAAATATACTTTAACAAGTATATTAAAAGTATATTCTATTCCTCCATTAAACTGGGAGAGCAAAGTGGGCACCTGCTATGCTTTTTGACTATCCAATGCCTTTCAACACTCTTCCTGATTGCAAAATTTTCCATTTAATGATCCCACACCACTTCAAGGTAGATGGCAGAAACTTACTTTCCCAGCCTCCCTTGCAGCTAGGGTATATGACCTGGGGTCTACCAATCAGAAGTGTGAAGTGTGAAGCAGTGGATGTCTTGTGGAAGCCATTTTGGCAAAGGTGGCCATAAACATCCAACTTCCAGAGAAGTAGCAGATAATATTTTTATTTATTTTTTAAAAGAATTACTTATTTAATTTTATTTATTATTATTTTAATTTGCTATAGGGCACTTGTGCTCACCAGAAAGAGACAGAGAGAGGGAAAGTGAGAAAAATGAGAAACCAAGCTGCCCTGCCGGCCACACCACGATCCTTTCTCTTCCATTTTCCTCTCAGAATTTTGAATAAACACATGCATCCTATGTGTCTGAAGTCACCAGGTCCAGGAATTGAACTATGCTCAAACATGTGGGAGTCCAGTGCCTTAACCTCTGTGGCATCTACTTGCCTCAAGAAGAGCTCTTTAGGGATAATACTTTATCAGTCAGTCTTCACCAGACATCAATCAAAAACCCCAAAGCTACCACAAACCAATTAGTCTCAGGACCAGAAGTTATCATAATGGCTATGTTGCTGAACTCTCATGTAGCCGACCATGGTTTGAGTCCCAGACCCGGTGGCTGAAACTCACATCAGTCAGAGGCACTCAACTGATTGCACTGAATAAGTGAATAAATGGGGGTAAGGATGGAGAAGCCAGGTTGTAAACGATTAGTCTCTCAAATCCTCTTCTTTTCAATGATCATTAAAAAGTATTAATTGTGGGTCCAGCAGAAGACATAGAGGTTATGTCACTCGACTCCCAACATGGTTGACTGTGGCTTGAGTCCCAGACTTGCATGCTGGGTGCATGTGCGTGCCCAACATACCAGGAAAAGAAGGGATTGTGGCATGGCCATACCTCTGGGGGATGATTTCTCACTCCCCACCCCTCAATGTCTCTGTCTCTTTCTCTCTGGTGAACAAATGCACCCTAAGGCAAAAACCTCTAAAACAAAGTTTTATTTGTCCCCTAAGTTTTCTGTATAATTAGAGAAGATGCAGACATGCCGTTTCCCATAGTGATTCTCAAACTATGTTCCTGAGTAAAATCAGTGACATTTCCATTGCTAAAACGGAATAAAAATGAGTTTTCCCAAGTGTATACAGAGAATTTATTTAGTACAAGGAATTTTGTCAGTTTTAAGTTTTCACTCAGAAACATTTTAAAACTCTGGCACCTGCTACTGTTTTGTCAGCAAGTGCAGTGGAAGAAAAAATAATCGTGCAAGTAAGCAAATACTGTAGCAAAACCTAAAAACCCTTAGTCTGCTTAGTTCAACAGTTTTTCTCTTCTCAGTGCCCATTTTGGTCACTGAGATTTTAGATCACACACTTAACGCAGCTTCCTATTTTCTACCAGTAAAATCGTTCTTAGTTCATATAATGGAATCCAATGATTCAACGTTTTATTGAACGGACACTGTTGATTTTACAAATTCTGGAAACTGTACTAGCAGACATTAACGCAAAGAAGAAAAGTTATTTGAATATTAGAGCTGATCCAGTTGTAACATCCTTTGCTGTGTTTGATGACATTTTTCTGATGGTTGACCCTACTGGAGAGGAAGAGCATCTGGTTATTTACTTTCAGTCAGAGAATACGGGTGCTCACCAGAGAGAAAGAGGACTTCCCAGTGCAACATGATCATACTACAGTCCTTTTTCCTCAATTCTATTTTCCTGTCAGGAAGACACACACATACACACACACACA
>NW_006159715.1:2222829-2229546 GCF_000334495.1 Tupaia belangeri chinensis | reverse complement strand
ATTACTTATTTAATTTTATTTATTATTATTATTTTTTAATTTGCTATAGGGCACTTGTGCTCACCAGAAAGAGACAGAGAGAGGGAAAGTGAGAAAAATGAGAAACCAAGCTGCCAGGTTGGCCATGTGAGAGTGCAGCTCCTCCACCACCATGCCACCTATTGGCCCCTAGTAGCAGAAGGTTTTAAAGTAGTCTCTTCTGCTCAGACTCAAGCACTGGAGCTTGTGTACCAGTGAAAGTAGAGAATCTACACTAAGAGAAGTACATGCCTTTGCTTCTAGGCCAGTCCTGGCTCTGCTGGAGTTTCTAGAATAAATTACTTCTCTACTTAAAGAAACTAGAGTGCATTCTGTGGTTTGCAACCAAAATTTTTAACCAATAACCAAGGTCCTCAAGGCAGAGGTGGAATCACACTCATTTCTCTCTCTCTGACATCTGGCTAAGTGTTATGCATAATAGAGGCACTCAACTGATTGCACTGAATAAGTGAATAAATGGGGGTAAGGATGGAGAAGCCAGGTTGTAAACGATTAGTCTCTCAAATCCTCTTCTTTTCAATGATCATTAAAAAGTATTAATTGTGGGTCCAGCAGAAGACATAGAGGTTATGTCACTCGACTCCCAACATGGTTGACTGTGGCTTGAGTCCCAGACTTGCATGCTGGGTGCATGTGCGTGCCCAACATACCAGGAAAAGAAGGGATTGTGGCATGGCCATACCTCTGGGGGATGATTTCTCACTCCCCACCCCTCAATGTCTCTGTCTCTTTCTCTCTGGTGAACAAATGCACCCTAAGGCAAAAACCTCTAAAACAAAGTTTTATTTGTCCCCTAAGTTTTCTGTATAATTAGAGAAGATGCAGACATGCCGTTTCCCATAGTGATTCTCAAACTATGTTCCTGAGTAAAATCAGTGACATTTCCATTGCTAAAACGGAATAAAAATGAGTTTTCCCAAGTGTATACAGAGAATTTATTTAGTACAAGGAATTTTGTCAGTTTTAAGTTTTCACTCAGAAACATTTTAAAACTCTGGCACCTGCTACTGTTTTGTCAGCAAGTGCAGTGGAAGAAAAAATAATCGTGCAAGTAAGCAAATACTGTAGCAAAACCTAAAAACCCTTAGTCTGCTTAGTTCAACAGTTTTTCTCTTCTCAGTGCCCATTTTGGTCACTGAGATTTTAGATCACACACTTAACGCAGCTTCCTATTTTCTACCAGTAAAATCGTTCTTAGTTCATATAATGGAATCCAATGATTCAACGTTTTATTGAACGGACACTGTTGATTTTACGAATTCTGGAAACTGTACTAGCAGACATTAACGCAAAGAAGAAAAGTTATTTGAATATTAGAGCTGATCCAGTTGTAACATCCTTTGCTGTGTTTGATGACATTTTTCTGATGGTTGACCCTACTGGAGAGGAAGAGCATCTGGCGATGGGAACCTTGATGAATAAATATCAAACTGCATTCTTCTTTAAAAAATACATAAATAGAGTCCTCAGAAGAAATCAAACCTGCCAACACCTTGCTCTTGGACTTCCAGCCTCCAGAACTGTGAGAAAATGTATTTCTGTTGTTAAGCCATGGAGTCTGTGGCACCTTGTGGCAGCCCAGCAGACTTATAGGCCTCCTAGCCTCCAACCAGAGCCTGCAGACACACACACATGACTGCCAGTGCCTGCCCCATGCCTGTCTCCTGACTCAGTTTGCTCTCTATGCCCTCGGCTGGGAAGAGGAGGAACGAATGTTGGCTGTGCTCTGGTTGGGGCAGGAGGGGGTGGGGCGCATGTGCATATGCACACTCATGGAGTTCTCTGTGAGCACATTCCTGACTTGCCCTCTTATTAGAGAGTCATTTCTTGGTGATGCACACTGTACACTCCTGCCTATGCCCTTTTATAGCAAAACACCATCAGCAAGACCAACTTTAAATTCTTTTATGTGAATGAGTTATACCTAGGGGCTGACAGCCCATCAGCTTGGCCGCAGACCCTTC
The DNA here is from genome assembly GCF_000334495.1 of Tupaia belangeri chinensis. Classification (NCBI taxonomy): domain Eukaryota; kingdom Metazoa; phylum Chordata; class Mammalia; order Scandentia; family Tupaiidae; genus Tupaia; species Tupaia belangeri. The sequence goes on along the minus strand of NW_006159715.1, from coordinate 2,227,543 downwards.
AAAGGCCCAGAGGGAAATTAGTAAAGAAGAAGTGGGAGGAACTGAGCCAAATTGTCTATCTCAAAATTGTTTCTGGGCCTTGTGCTGGCTCCAGGCTCCTTCTAGAGACAGTGGTTTCTAGGGACAAGAGAGCATTTGAAAGGAACTCTCTGGGTGGTGAAGCCCCTGGGAGAGCTCTGCTTTCCCCTGCCAGGCATCCCTCCCATGCTGTTCCCCCGGAAGATGCCTACCAGCTGCTCTGAATTAGCACTCGGAGCTCTGCTGTGCAGCGGAGGACAATAGGAACAGGGTGTCCTACCCTAACCAGGCCTCCAGGAGGGGCATGTGGGGAGGTTGGCTTTCCACCAGCACAGCCACACAGCGTCTTTGCAGTCAGTGGAGAGGGAGAAGGGACCAACTTGGGATAGCTTTAAAGTAGGAAGAGCAGAACTTGAAAGCTGGAAGGGTAAGGATTTAGGAAGACAGGGACAAGGAGGAGCCAGGATCACTGAAGTTCTGGCCTAGGAAGAGTGGGTTAGGAGATGACAGCAGCTTTTATTACGGCAATTATCTTTTTATAATAAGTATATTTATGCCTCTTCCTCAGACTAGACTGTGATCTCCTTGAGGGCAGAGATGGTGTTTTAGGCACATCTGTATGCTGCAGGCAGGAGTCTGGAGTACTCAGGCCATGAACAGCAGTTGAAGGCTGACCGTGTGACCAGGACTAGCTCAAGCACTCACTCCAAGACCAGACACGGAACTGGCACTCAGTACACGGCTATCGTCTCTTGGACAGTTATTTTAAAGGATGGCAGTTTCACTCTGTTTTCTATAGCCTTGATATTCTGGCATCGGAGGCCTTGCTGCCTCTTCCCAGGTTGGCCAATTCTTAGAGAGAGCACCGCCTTCAGAGCACCTTTCAGATACAAATATATTAGAGTCCACACCTCCCAACTGTTTCTCTCTTTTTTTTTTTTTTTGTCTTTTTTTTTTTTTGGAGAGATTTTCACTGTAGGGCGCGTGCGCTCGCCAGACAGACAGAGAGAGACATAGAGACAGAAAGCGAGAAATCACCCCCCAGGGGGGATGGTCACGCCACAATCCCTTCTCCTCCATTCTCCTCTCGGGATCTTGGGCATGCACGCACACGCGCCCGGCGTGAGTTTTAAGCCACCGGGTCCGGGACACGAACCGCGGTCGACTACGTGGGAGTCCAGCGACATAGCCATTACGCTAACTGCTGGTTCCCCCTCTCTTTTTTTTTTTTTAAGAATTATTTTATTTAGATGTATTTATTCTCATTGTTATTCAATTTAACCAGAAGGAGAGAGAGAAAGTAATCAGGCCTGGGACTCGAACCGCACTCAACCATGTGGGAATTCAGCGCCCCAACCACTCCACCACCTGCCAGCCCCCACCCAACCACTTCTTTTATTAAACTCTCACACTTAGCCCCTGCCCTAATCAGCCCAGAACCAGGAACAGCCCTTATGACCCACTGAAATTATTCAAGCTAGCCAATCTAGGCCTGCTTACTGTTCTTGCCCATCCCCGCCCTGGGAAACCACAACAAAGACATCTACCCACCCTTGGCCCTCCTGTCTCCTTACTAAACCTGCTGCTTCCCCACCGGGCCCCATGTGCTGTGTGGTGCCGCCTATTTCTAGGATCTGTGAGTATCCACTTCTTATTTCATGACAGGCGTTTCTGTGTCTGCATGTCTCACCTACCTGCTTTTTTAAAAATCCCAAGTACATTTTAAAACAGATGGCTAAATGTGAGTAAGCATTCAGAAACTGTAAATTAACAACTAATTCCTTCCAAGCAGTACAAAGTATATCTTCAAAGGGGAGAAAAGAGGTGTTAGTTCTTTTTACTATTTTATGAAACTTGAATGGAAGGGAGAGAGGGAGCACGTTTGGGAGGACATGGGCCAACACCATATACAAGCAGTCCCCAGTCTATGTGGGGCAAGAATGAAGAGCAAGGAATGAGCAGGAGCATGGCTTTCCCCATATGCCTGCGGAGCTTTGTACAGGCTGGGAGAACACAGGACGAGCCATCAACACTTGCTGCATCAAAGGCACGCATCTTCCTTTGCAGGAAAGACTTTATTAAAGCCTTGCAAGCCAACAAAACAAAGAGCTGAGGGAAGCATCCCTTTTACAATGTTTCTTTCTTTTTCTTTTTTCTTTTTTCCCTTTAATGGGAGAGAGAAAGTGAAGGAAAGGGAGAGAGACAGAGAGAGGTCTTTTTTTTTTTTTTCTCCTGGAAAGGTTTTTGCTACAGGGCGCATGCGCTCGCCAGACAGAGAGAGAGAGAGAGAGAGAGAGAGAGAGAGAGAGAGAGAGAGACAGACAGAGAGACAGAGAGACAGAAAGTGAGAAATCAACCCCCAGGGGGGATGGCCATGCCACAATTCCTTCTCCTCCATTCTCCTCTTGGGATCTTGGGCACGCACACACACGCACCCAGCGTGAGTTTTAAGCCACTGGGTCCGGGACGCAAACCGCAGTTGATTACGTGGGAGTCCAGCGACATAGCCATTACGCTAACTGCTGGTCCCCGAGAGAGGACTTTTTAACAGGTTCTTGCTGTGTAGCAATGCTCCTGCTCCAGCCTGCCAAAATGCCCATCATGTTCATTCATCTGGACCTCCCATACAGCTTCTAGCTGGCCAAGTGGGGGCACTGCCTGTGAGCCACTGTGGTCAGGCCTATGGTGTTCTTCATGGTGTCATGAAGCTTCCATAACCCAAGGTGATGCTGTGAGATCGTGGGTACATAAAGCATGTAGCACAGTGTTTGGCGTCAAGTGAGAGCTCAGCAGGTTCTACTTGTTAATTGCTATTCTTTTTCTTTTCTTTTCTTTTCTTTTTTTTTTTTTTTGAGAAGTTTTTGCTATAGGGTGCGTGTGCTTGCCAGACAAACAGAGAGAGACAGAAAGCGGGAAATCCCCCCCGAGGGGGATGGCCATGCCACAATCCCTTCTCCTCCATTCTCTTCTCGGGATCTTGGGCACGCACGCATATGCACCCGGCATGAGTTTTAAGCCACCGGGACTGGGTCTTAAACCGCGGTTGACTACATGGGAGTCCAGCAACATAGCCATTATGCTAACTGCTGGTCCCTATTGCTATTATTCTTAATAATGGGTAAAACAAGATTTTCTAAGTGGTTTTTCTAATAAACAACTTTTATAGGACTAATTTTTAACAAATCAGTAAAATGAAATTCATTCAACATGATAGCTGAGCCATATTTAATTTCATCCTCCTTTGATGATTATGATCCTTCAGATATGTTATCAAGAACATGTATTGTCTCTGGATCTTAATAACCATAAAATAGATCGTGATTGTATTTGGTTCCTGGATATTCACAAGGTGACTCTGTGGAAATGCTGGTCAACCTATGGAATCAACAGACCAGGAAGAAGCATGGCATACCCAAGGAGCATTCAAAAAGCCATGGCCCTTTACAGGTGTGTCAGCCTCTCTCTCTCTCTGTGTGTGTGTGAGTGTGTGTGTGTGTGTGTGTGTGTGTGTGTGTGTGCTCACCAGACAGAGACAGAGAGAGAGGGAGGGAGAGGAAGAAAGTACCCTTTCCCCACAAGGCATATTCACACCACAATTCCCTCTCCCTAATTTCTTTATCCTATTGGAATTTGGGGGCACACCTACCTGGCATGTTTTTCAAGAGTCCTGCCTGGTGGTTGGCCATGAGGAATCCAACATCCCTAACAACTAGGCTACAGGGCAGACCCAGCGATGCGTCTGTTTATCTCCAGGAAGAATGAACCTAATATTGAAGAAAGGCTTCCACATCTTCTCTATAGACACCTGAGAGGAACAGACAGAAAACTGGTGTGTAAGAGCCCTGCCCAGGGGCCGGCCAGTGTCTCAGCAGTGAAACACAAGGCTTAGTGAGGCAATCCCATGGAAGAAGGTTTCTGGTTCAAGTCTGGATTCCTCCCTGGGTAAAGCAGGCCCCCATGTGCCATGTGCCCATGATCTGAGACTGGCTGAAGGTTGGGGGTGGATCACAGTGTCAGGATCTTGTTGGGAGTGTTGTCTCTCTCTCCCTGTCTCTGTCACTTTCTATGGCAGAAATACATAAACGGGAAAAAATAAAAGCTCTGTTCAAAATTATTTGTTGACCTTTCCCTCTTCATCCCCCCACCTCCCAACCTAATGGTTCTCAGAATCAGACATTTTCTTTATTAGAAACAAAGTAATAGAAGTTATGATGTCTGTCACTTTACATTGTCTCTGGAGATTTTATATGCCCAAACTAATGAACTCAAATACAGTAACACGTGACTGAAAGGGATTCTGCCAAATCCGATTTCTCAATTTTGAGTTCCAGATAGAGGATATGAGTGCCTGATAAACAGCCCTCCAGAGGCAAGAAGAAACAAAGTTTTCCTTGGGAGGTGTGAGGTTGAAATACAGGGATGCCTGATCACCTGCTCCCATTCCAGGAAGACCTCCAACAGTCTCTCCTGCTTCCTCCAATACACTATTTCCCTCTCTGGAGTCTTTAAACATCCCCATGCCTCTGCTGAAATATTAATGCAAGCATTTCCAGACTGATAATTCAAACAGGCCACAACAGGGACCATGGAAGCTGGATACAACATTAAGAATCACTCGTGCTTCAGCACTGGCTGGTCAGAAACAGTACCTGTGGGTATCTGACCAACAGGTCTACTTTGGCTGTGGCTGGGGCCC
>NW_006159715.1:2205764-2222636 GCF_000334495.1 Tupaia belangeri chinensis | reverse complement strand
GGGTATCTGACCAACAGTTCTACTTGGGCTGTGGCTGGCCACCCTTATTTCCAATCCAAGAAGACGCTCCTGGAAAAACCGCTGAGCCAAGCCACCACTGACGTTTGTTTGCAGACAAAGACAGATCCAATACATTAAAAATCTTCCGATGCTTTACTTGAGTCACTACCATCAACACAAACAACACTTACTGGGAGTTGGAATGACAGATAAAGAGAAATCCTTGACTTTAAATGATCCAACATCCTAATTGGGAGCAATTAGTATGCAGATGAAAGGAGAATTAATAATGCATGGTTGTATCTAATGGTGGAAACTCTCTTAGCCTCAGGTTGAGGAATCCCAGAAGTTAGGGTGGTCCAGCAAAGCTTGGAGGAGGAGGCAAGCGTGAAGGCCAGGCAGGTTCCAGGCAATCACCAAGAAGGAAATGGGGCGTGTGGCCAAGCACATGGCAAATTTAGAGGCCAATGAATACACCCGTCTCCCTTGTGATAAGAGCATAGCATGGTCAGACCCAGGCACAGAATAAATCTGAATGGCACAAGAGATGCCACGCCTCAATGCCATCCCCAAGAAACGGTCGATATCATGGCACTGAGTGTGGATGTGGTTTCGGAATCTTTCTCAACAACGCTCCAGGCAGCCGTGAGTTGTCACTCTGAGTTAGCACGCAAGATGAACTCAAGATGAATCTACTTTGCTCTCCCTGAGAGGGAACAGAGTAAACCTAGGCTGAATGCAGGATTCTGGTCTAGAATCCTGTGTTCAGATCATTGGGTCAGAATAACTTCCTGGATACATCGCACAAAGAGGCCTCATGTCAGTGACATCTTATTCCTAGACTCAGAAGGGTTTTGATCTTAGGGAAAATGAAGCTGCTATCCTTGTGCCCACAAAGGCCTTTGGGCATCAGTATCCGTCATTGCGTTTGACATTGTCCCAGGCTCCAAATCCTCTCCAATTCTGCCAAGGGGGACCTGCGGTAGTTTATCTCCAACGATGGCTGTCTTCAATTCCTTCCCTTCCTGTATGCGTCCCCTCCTGGCCGAAACTCTTTGAATCTGAGCTACTCTGTGACTCCTCAACCAGTGGAATATGGCACAAGTAATGATGTGCCAGTCCTTGTCCTAGCCTTTAAAAGGATTTCTAGTTTTTCAAATTCTCTCTTGGGGGCCTTGAGCTGCCATGGAAGAAATCTGGCAAGCCTGCAAAAGAGACCACATGGAGAGACCAGATGGAAAGGCAGAGGCCCTGTGACCACAGGGAGAAGGAGAAAGAGAGCTCCAGCCATTCCAGGGCCCCAGCTGAATCCAGCCGTCCAGTGCTTCACTGCCAAGGTTTCTGACCTGAGAGTGAAGGCTTCTGGGACCCTCTAGATCAGTCCAGCCATCCATGAACAGAATCCCATCCAGGGATCTGAGTCAATGCCATGTGACACAGAAAACTGTTCGGCCAAATTCTGCCCCAGTTCTTGGCCCCAAAATCATAAGTAATAAAATTACCGTTCTCTTAAGCCACTAAGTTTGGAGTGGGTTGTACTGCAGCAAGAGACGATAAGGATTATCTATGTGAGGCCCCTATTCCACAGGTAATGCATGTACTTCTCAGGGCTCTGGGCTCTCGGGCTGCTCCTTGCAAGTCCCCTGGGCCTTACCACATCCAAGACAAGCCAGGGACCTGCACACTGAACCAAGATGCCACACTTCCGATCAGCCATAGCCTTGGCCTCTGCTCGCTGCCAACGCTTCTCCTTTCAGTAGTCCCATACAACTTTTTAAGAACCCAAGTTAATTACTGACTTCAAGACTCAAAGGTTCCAAGTGTTGTCTACTTGTTATTCTCTTTTCAAGGAATCCAAATGGCAAAGCTCTCCCTCTGAATCTGGTGAGAGTCTTAGAACTACAGCCAGGACTTGGGCCAGGGATTAGAGAGCATGCTGGTTCAGATGCACAAAGAAAAGTCTGCTAGAGATAGCCTCGCCCTACTCTAGCCACAGGATAATTGCAGAGTACGGATGGGCTTGTCCTGCTGAGGCTTGGTGTGGTCCTAAAGCTCACAAGTCCAACCAGCTCGTTTTACAGATGAGGACATTAAGGCTTATAAATATGTGACCCTAGTTCAGGGTCAAAGAGGATGCAGTGGGGACTACTGCCAGGGGGTTGAGTCACCATTCAGGAATGACTTGCTACCTCCCTCCACATCCCTGTCCTGGCAGGCATGGAGTGGGAAGAGGCTAGCTGCTCAGGGAAAGTGCTTCCTCTGTGCTCATTCGGTTTGTGTGTGTCCTTTAAGGTCCCCTGGGCTTCAGGCACATGTGCACAGTGAGGCACAGGCTTGATTCCACTTTGTGGTCTCTATGGGAGAGTTCAGTGAAATTTTACCCTAAGCAGGAGCAGAACACCCTCTCCTCTATTTTTAACTCTTTTCCCCATTCCCTGACAGCATAGACACAGGAGCTCAGCACATAGAACATTTTCTGGTTTAGTGGCATGCATGCATACCCTCTGCCCTGTAATTAGACTGTATTGCATGTTCTGGTGCAAAGCCACAGGGGATGAACCTTGCTAGTTCTGTTTTAGCAAAAAGGGCAGTACAGTTCTCGCTTACCAATGTTCATCTATTGATGAGCATTCGGCCAAGAGCTGGGCACCTGGAAATGCCTTTCTCTTCTCTGACCCCAGCTTGCACACTAGGAATGGCGACATCCCTGAGAGACTCCACAAAGCAGAAGAGCTCTTCAAACAATAGTTATTCTCTCGAAGCATCATTGGATATTGTTGCTAAGTGTACAAATGACGTCTTCCTGCATGCTAGACACCGTGCAGGTGCTGTGCATTCAGATTCTCTTTTTTAATCCCCACAGCAACCTGATGAGGCAGGCTCTGCTATCTCTATTTGTAATCGACAAGGAAACTATCAGTAAGGACCACAAAGACGTTTAGATCAAAGAAAGTGAGAAACAAGCTCATAGTGACAGCAAGCAAGCTGCAGAGTTGAAATTTGGATATAAGTCTAGACAATTCCAAAATACAAGATTCCATGATTCATTAATGGAATTCATGTCAAACATAAAACTGTTGCCTATGTGACAGCTTTGGGGAGGCACAAAGGTCACAAAATACAGTCCAATGACCTAAAGGGAAGTTCCAATAGCTCATGCTCTTTACATGCACGCTTCAGACATCGTGGATGAATTTCATGGACTCTAGTTATGTCTCCAACACTTTCCTTTACCTCTAAACCATCTACTGTCTAGGCTATTACTGTTCTCCATTTTCAACATTTGCCCACATCTCTGACCCCAGATAGAAACAGGGCTGAGCAGCTGTTCCCCTGTGCAGACTGTCTAAAGATTGCTTATTTTCAACCAATTTTAAAAGAAAGCTGTTGGAGCAACTTTCTTTACCGCTATGGAAAAGATCTTGGAGGGAGCTTGGTGGAAAGCAAAGACGATTAGATCAAAAAAGTTTAGAAACAAGCTCACGATGACAGCAAGCAAGTTGCAGAGTTGGAATTTGGATATCGTCGTGGAAGGAGAAGCTTTTCTTTTCTTTATTTTTTTTTCTTTTTGTTTTTTTCCTTTATAAGAGAAACAGAGGAGGAAGAAGATAGAAGCAGAGATAGGTATTTTTGACAGGTCTTGCTGTGTCACAATCCTCCTCCCCTCATGTCCCAATTAGCTAGGATCACAGGTGTCTGCTGTCACATCCAGTGTTCAGGTTGACCAGGAACCGAACCGAGGCTTCCCGTGTGGCCTCCAGCCTCCCAAGTAGTGGTGCTATCTGTGTGCCACCATGGCTGGACTGAGGAATTTTTTTCTTTTTAATTTGATATAGGCATGTGTGCTCACTGGAGAGAGCAAGAGACACGGAGAGAGGAAGAAAAAATACCCACGGTGGGATGTGGTCATGCCACAATCCTTCCATTTCTCATCCTGTCAGAATGTGGGGCAAGCACACACATGTGCATCTTTTTCAAGCCTCCAGAGCCAATATTCAGTCCGTGGTTGGCCATGGGAGATCTGGTCCCCTACTCACTGTGCTTAATTGTTGCACTACAGGGCCGGTCTCTGGGATGCACTTTTATCAACCAGTACATGACTAAGCCTGGCTTTAATCTTCTCACAAAGAACTGAAAGAACCATTCAAGCAAAGCAGGGTTCTTCTCAGAGGGTGAAGAAAAGGAAGAAACTGAGCCCAAATTATCTCGGGTAGGTACAGCAAATGGGAGGAAGGCTGGGAATGCTCTCCATTAAGAATGTCTGCCCTGTCCCATTCATATTCTGTGTTCATTTATCTTATTTATCGATTGATTTGTTTTCCAAACAGAGAGTCTCCAGTGAGCACCCTGTGAAAAGGTGAGGACTAGAAAATCCACAGGAGCAGGGCATACTGGCTTCAAGAGGGAAGACAAGGTCATCTAGGAAAGGAGGACTATCATCCTTCAAAGCTAAGTCACAGTTTTTCACAGAAAGACTTACTTTATTTTTCAAAACAAAAAAGTCAGTTACATTTTTCTGGGTCTTATTACTTCTCAGAAGTGCATGATTTTAGAAGATAAAATCAAATGAGTACACTTACTTTTACATCTTCCTGGAAAACATCATGAATCCTTATCATTATCATCATCATTTAAAAAAAATTGGTGAAAACTGCCAAATCCACCAAGACCCAAGTTTAGAAAATGATGGTTTGAGGGAGAAGATCAAAGCTGAGGGCTCTTCTTAATGCTTTACCAGAGATGCATGAGATTAGGCCTGAGCTACCGGTAATTGTAAGTGGACCTTGTCCTGATGCTGGGTGGGAAGCCTGAGGCTCACCATGCTGTATAATTCTAGGGGACTCCACTTAGGATACAGACTTGGAGAATCTTGCTCCCTTGCACTGAACAGAGCACACACTATACATGGCAAGCCAACCTCACAAATAATGATTTTTTTAAAGTAGCATTTCATCGGGTCCAGCAGTCAGCATAATGGCTATTTCACTGGACTCCCATGTAGTTGACTGCAGTTCAAGTCCTAGACCCAGTGGCTTAAACTCATGCTGGGCGCATGTGCTTGTGTGCCGAAGATCCCGAGAGGAGAATGGAGGAGAAGGGATTGCAGTGTGATCATCCCCCCCGGTGGGTGATTTCTCACTTTCTATCTCTCTGTTTTTCTGGTGAGAACTCCCTATAGCAAAAACCTCTCCAAAAATAAAACAAAAACAAAATAAAACAAAACAAAAAGCAGCATTTCATCTTATGATCAAACAGAAGCATCAATTTCACCTTAAAAAATAGCTTTTGGGGCTACAGAAATCAGTTGCCACAGAATGATCCAAAGCCAACAGGACAGCCAAAGAAAAACAAATGCCCAGGCTCCTGCCACATGGCCTCTCCCTCAGGACACCGGTTTCACACAGGCCATTTTTGGTTGGGACCCAAATGAGGAGTATGCAATGACCACTATTGTCCCCCTACCATCTGATCCCATGAAACGTAATTTTAATTTAAAATTGTGGGTGAGTCATATTTGTGCTCAGAATGGGGCAGAAAGGGGTCATAGGGAGCCAGGGATATGATAAATAGGTTGCAAAAGATACAGTGGAAAACGCCAGACCAAAATTGAAGACATTGAAATTGATTGGTTTGAACTACATAAGCATGCCCTTCCCTGCCTGACCCTAATCCCAGCCTGGTATTGTTACATCCTTGTTAGAATGAGGGCCTATGTGAGCTGTCGTCACTAGGGTGAGAAGCAGATATGTAGGGACAGAAAAAAGGAGCCCCTCAGAACTGAAAGTTCGAGTCTTTTCTAAATTAAGCAACTTTGTGATCCTTTAGACTTCTGGCACAAAGTTCACTTTTGCAGTTGTCTCCAAGTAGGTGGGAGTCCATCTTTCCATAGAGTATACAAAAAGACTTCAGAAAGTTCACAGGAAATGCATACTATGGAACAACTGTGCATAGATTCCAATTTTTTTTTCTTGCACCACAAAAAACTCGTACTTTAATTCAGTGTTTCCACAAATTATTTGAAGTACCTTGTATTCATTTGATAAGGTCACCATAACAAAATACCACAGACTGGGTGGCTTAAGCAAAGGAAATTTATTTTATTTTATTTTATTTTATTTTATTTTCTCCCAGTTCTGGAGGCTGGAAGTCCAAAATCAAGGTGCCATTAGGGCTGGTTTCTGGTGAGGCCTCTCTTTCTGGTTTGAAGATAGTTTCCTTCTCACTCCATCCTCTCAAGGTCTTTGAGACCTTGGCACATGCTCATGAAGAGATTTTTCTCTCCCCCCCCCTTTTTTTTTTCAAAGAATTATTTGACTTACTTTTATTTATTGTTATTATTGATATTTCCTTTAACAAAAGAGAGACAGAGAGGGAAAGTGAGAAAGCAAACTACCAGCTCTAGGACTCAAACTGTGGTCAGCCATGTGGGACCCAACCACTATGCCACCTGCCAGCCCCTCTCTCGTCTTTTTCTTATAAAGCCACAAATCCTATTGGACTAGCGTTCCTTTCTTATGACCTCAGTTAACTACATCTGAAGACCCTGTCTCCAAATACAGTAACATTCAAGGTAGGGCTTCAACAGATGAATTTAGTCCATAACAGACTTATAGATATGGGAAGAAAACAATGTTTTCAATTCTTTGCTTTTAAATAGATCTGTGTTCTACCCTGGCTCCCCTTGTAGCTATTTTGCCCAAGTCAGAGGGCTCCTCTCCAATCATCACATGGTTACCTGCCAAACATGCTTCTCTGCCACCCTACTCACCAGCAGTTAACGTAATGGCTATGTCACTGGACTCCCACGTACTCACTAGCATCCTTTCAAAATGTTGTCCATGGGAGTCCTGCTCCTTGGATAGATCCATTTCCCTCAGATATAACCCAGTGAAATTCTGTCCTCCTGCCTGCTAAATCTTATTTATAAACTGAGGTCATTTTTGAACCTGTTACTCTACATGCTTTGTCTACAAAGCAGCTCAGAGTCAAAACTGAACCTGACCACTAGTAATGTATACCATGTGACAAACATCTTGGCTGCCTCTTTGCTTCATTCATTCAACCAATAAATGTATATTGAACACCTATTACCTGTGGTCATTAATCCAGTTGTGTGTGATCCAGCAAAATCAGCAAAAAGCCTTCCCTCTGAGAATTTACATCCTTCCTGGCTTATTTATTTTCTATCTATACTTTCCCTTTGCCTGATTTCTTCCATTTCTAAAATATTTATTGTCTTGTATTTATTTCCATCATATTGCACTTGAAAATATTTCCAATCGTATTGTACTATAAAAATATATAATTTATGGGACCAGCAGTTAGCGTAACGGCTATGTTGCTGGACTCCCATGTAGTTGACCGCGGTTCGAGACCGGGACCCGGTGGTTTAAACTCATGCCGGGTGTGTGTGCGTGCATGCCCAAGATACTGAGAGGAGAGTGAAAGAGGAGGGATTGAGGTGTGGCCATCCCCCTGGGGGGGTGATTTCTCACTTTCGGTCTCTATGTCTCTCTCTCTTCTGTCTGGCGAGCACACACGCCCTATAGCAAATACCTCTCCTATATATATATATATATATAAATTTATGGTACAGCATATTTTTTGTAAGGGTCTAATTGCCTTGTGTGTGTGTGTGTACACATATATGTGTGACACAGTGTATTTTTTTTTTCCTGTTTTTGGAGAGGCTTTTGCTATAGGGCGCATGTGCTCGCCAGAAAGAGAGAGACAGAGAGACAGAAAGCGAGAAATCACCCCCTGGGGGGGATGGCCACACCGCAATCCCTTCTCCTCCATTTTCCTCTTGGGATCTTGAGCACGCATGCACATGTGCCCGGTGTGAGTTTAAGCCACCGGGTCAGAGACTAGAACCATGGTCGACTACATGGGAGTCCAGCGACATAGCCATTACGCTAACTGCTGGTCCCACAGAACATCTTTCTATGTTGCTCAGGCTAGCCTCCAACTTGAGATCTTCCTGCCTCAGCCTCCCAATTAGTTGGGATTACAGGCATGCACCACCAACACCCAGTGGTCTAATTGCTTTTAACGATGAACAGATAGGATCATTGTGAGGAATAAGATGATATGTATAAAGCACCAAGCATATTATAGAAAATGAATCCAAAGCAGTTTCCTATCTTTTTAAATCCCAGATGTTCTTTAAGACCTACCTCAAATCCCCCCTCTCTGCAGTAGTCTTTAATAGTACCAGAAAAATGCAAAGATTTTTTTCTTTTTTTCTATCTCCCCTTTAGTACTTATCCACCCTCCATACAGTTTGACACTTTGTTACTTGTTTTGTATTATTATTCTGTAATTCTTCCCTTTGTGTCAGTCAGGCTTCTTGGTTGGATGGTAAACCTTTGGAGGGAATGGAGAACATAGTATATATTCTTAATCCACACAATGCAATCCAGGTTTACATAAGAGATGAAGCAATGTGTAAACATTCTCTCTCCCATTCTTACTCCCTCTTTATTTTTTAAACCTGGTTCTCTTTCCAAAACGATACATGGCTCCTTAATTGGGGTGAGGAGAGTTCTTCTGCGTTTAAAAGGTAATTTGATTTACAATGCTAGAACACCCATCCTTTATTTAACATGAGAAAAAACAATGATACTAGAAACAAAAGAAACATTTCACATAATTAAGAGTTAAAAAAACAAAAGTAATACAGTATTACCTATGATAGGAAAATTCTGCTCTCAAAATATTTGAGAAAATAAAGCATGAGTTAAATAGATCATGGTACATGTACTGGATGGAGAATTATGCATTGATTTTTAAAAAAGAAACACAGTTTGAAGGCTCTTTAAGGAAATGGGAAGGTACACATAATGTTATCGTGTTGGAGGAAAAGCAGTGTCTGAAATGCAGAGCAGGATCCCAATTTTGCAAGCTTTCTATTTACAGACATGCATATACAAAGAAAAAATATTGAGAAGAAATATTTTGGACATGAACAGGAACTATAGGTTGTAAAATAATTGATGAAAACACACTTTTTATTATATAAGTCTATTTCTTTTGCATTTATAAAAAGGGAACATATGTTGGTTGAAGACTGAGGTCAAAGAATGACTTCAAGGCATCATTTTGGGGGGCTGGTGCTGCAATGGGTAACAGGAGGGTTTACCAGTTATCATGAGCGAAGAGCAGGCTTTTCCCTGGTCCTAGCGTGTAGAAAACATTCCCTCAAGAAATATGGGTTGCATTTCTTTTAAAGCACTCTGTAATTCAGACTTTCCACAAAATCCAATGACACTCTTTTCAATTAAGGCAAACACTTCTGGAAATAAACATGGGTCCTCTGTCCTTCTTAGTCAGAGAGGAAGAAGCCCACTGCTATTCCCTGTATGGGTGGGGCCAAGAAGACCATTTGGTGGCCAGTGAACCCTTCCAAGAGAGAACAGGGAGGGCCTCTTGAAATAAAGCCAAAGTGAGGGCAGAGGCCATCCTTCTCAGTCCCTTTCCCCTGCCCCAGCAGACCAAGAACGGAATTTGTAGCTGCTCTGCAACATCCCGCCTGATTCCTCCAGCCAGCATCCATGTCGGTATTTTTAACAAGGCATAAAACTTGCAATTCTATTAAAAACACATGTCTCTTGTTTCAAAGCACAGTTAGCAACAGCCACCGATATTCAGTAAACACACCATCAACCAAGGGAACACTCCCATTCAACTCCAAGTCTTGAATTCTGAGTGTTATATTTTTCACAAAGAAATATAAGATCTTCTGGCTGGAATGAATTGTAAGATCATCTCTTGGGCTTTCTCTCTGGCTTCTTGGGAAGACTGTTCAACCTGCTTGAAACCTGTTTTCATTTTTACCATTTCTCAAAGAGAAGATCAGATCAGGAGGGCAGAATTAAAAAAAAAAAAAAAAAAAAATACAAGGTAGAGAGGCAATAAGAGAAGGCTAATGAGCTGCAAAATGGAATCTGAGAGTTGGAAGGCTGCCTTCTGCCCTTAGAGCCATCACAGCCAATCCATGTCCTTGGGAATGCTACAGGTCTTAGTTAGATACCTTTAAAAAAATGTGTTTTAATGCCAGAGGGCACAAATGCTTGTTAGAGAGAGAGAAAGTATCCCCATGATGTGCAATGGTCTTGCTGCAATCCTTTCTCCCCCATTTCTCGAATTAAAAAAAAAAAACAAAAAAATACAAGGTAGAGAGGCAATAAGAGAAGGCTAATGAGCTGCAAAATGGAATCTGAGAGTTGGAAGGCTGCCTTCTGCCCTTAGAGCCATCACAGCCAATCCATGTCCTTGGGAATGCTACAGGTCTTAGTTAGATACCTTTAAAAAAATGTGTTTTAATGCCAGAGGGCACAAATGCTTGTTAGAGAGAGAGAAAGTATCCCCATGATGTGCAATGGTCTTGCTGCAATCCTTTCTCCCCCATTTCTCCATCCCTTCAGAATTTGGGGCATGTGTATAACATGTGTCTGGTGTGTTTTTTCAGGCATTGGGGCCAGGATTTGAACTGGCTACGTGGGATCAAGCTCCCAATTCACAGAGCTTAACCACTGTGCTGTGGGTCTGGCCCTACAGACAACTTTAAAATAAGGAACAATATGGATTGATTGAATTCTAAGGTCCAAGGTCTAAAGTAAAGAACTTGGGCTCTGCTTTGCAAACTCAGCTTTGCATCTGTTTTCCCCAATTCACAGCTATAATAGCTTAATTTAGCTAAGATTAATTTTGTCATCTGTCCAACAGGAAGGACAATATTTCTCTCATGTTATTGCTTGAAGATTTTATGAGACCAAAAAAGTGCCGCTAACAAAGGGCTTGCGACGTAAAGCTCCATAACTTTTATCTATGCTCTGCACCCAGGAATGCTGCTATTAAGCTCATGGGAAGATAAATATGAAGACCAAATAATCCAAAGTTGGGAGTGGGAGGGACAGAGATAATCAGTCAGCAAGTAACTGAGATTTGACTGTATGCCTCTGAGCTGGAGTTTCTGAGGAACACGGGCCATGTAGCTGCTTAGAAATCAGTTCCATGCACATGAATTATCAGGCATTTAAATGCTTCCCCTCAAATCCTGATGCTTGAGGCAGAGGGGAAAGCAGAAAGAGAAAACTCCAGATCAGATATTTTAGACTCCGGGAAAGGAAACAGAAAGCTTTATTTATCTGGGCTCCCCAGCTTGCTAATTAACTACGGACTGGAAACTATTCTTGTGTGTCGGCGCCTGCACATCTTCTCGTTATTAGAAAAACATCTGCTCATTATCCCCATGGTTTCCGAATGTGGGAGAGGACCAGAGTTAAGTTCCCAGATGCAAATGTGTGACATCAAAGCTGCCTCAGGCACTGGTGGCCCCCTGTGCAGAGTACGGCATGCGGAGTGTGGGCTTTGGGAGATTAGAACAGGTATTGGATTTTCTAAATAAAACAGGAAGAAGGCTTTCATGTCTGAGGCTGCAGAAGAGACTAGAGCAGAAAGACACCTGTGTGTACATGTAGCTAGAGGCCTGCCATTGAGCCGGCCAGGGAAATAGACTTACTTAGGCCTAAGCTTTGCCCTTTTTTTATATAAAACCCAGATTCTGTGGCCAGACGCCATGGCGCAGTGGTCATGCATGGCTCAGAGACGCTGAAGCCACATGGGAAGGTCCTTGGTTCGCCGCCCAAGGCCTCCTTGTGTAGCCAGGGCATATGTGTATACCCATGATCCTAGAGGGCTGAGCATGGGTGTGGATTGTAGACTGAAGACCCTATAGGGGTTGCCTCTCTCTCTTAATGAATAAATACACTTTGCAAAATAAATAATGAAGTCAGAATAATAAGAAGTAATAATAAAAAAAATAAAGTTTAGGTTTTAGCCACTGGATAAATATTTATGGAGTATCCACTGTGTGCTCGGTACTGGTCTATAAAACAGCTCCACTGCAATAGGCTCCTGTCTCCAGTCTGCCCAACTACAAGGAAGCCTCCACTCAGATGCGAAGGGGAGCCTTTCAAACACAGGAAGCTGATCCAGTAAATCTTCCAGCAGTTCTCTATCCTATGGGGACTACACAGACTCCTCCATTTATCACCCAAAGTCCTTTCTAACCTAGTACCCCAAAAATGTGTCCTGTGCCCTTAGCCATAATGAACTGCATATGGTCTCCCGGAATACTCCATGCCACTTCAAGCCTCTCTGCTTTCAAAATTCAGCTCCAAGAGTTGGCCCTTTGGCTTGGTGGTTAAGGGAGCTGGGTCCCGCATGCCTATGTTGCTTGAACCCCAGCCATGGTGGTACTAGGCACGTATGCATGCATGTCCAAAATCCTGATGGAGAAGTGAAGAAGAGATTGTGGTGTGACCATGCCCTATGGGAGGGAGGATACATTCTCCTTCTCCCTCTTTCCTTCACTCTCTCTCTCTCTCTCTAGGGAGCATGTGTTTCTTCTGATAATGATTTTTTTTTAAAAATCTTCTCATTTACTTCCCTTGGGAGTTTGTCCCCAAACCCATCCTCCACTCACCATTTTATGATTAGTCTGGCTTAGATGTTTCTCTGTTTTCCTGCCCCACTGCACTTACCACAATGAAGGATGGGCTGTTGTGCACA
This sequence comes from Tupaia belangeri chinensis, assembly GCF_000334495.1. Classification (NCBI taxonomy): domain Eukaryota; kingdom Metazoa; phylum Chordata; class Mammalia; order Scandentia; family Tupaiidae; genus Tupaia; species Tupaia belangeri. The sequence goes on along the minus strand of NW_006159715.1, from coordinate 2,210,060 downwards.
TGTGTTTCTCCCCTGCCTAAATATAGACCCACTGAAGGTGGGATTTCAGATGACTTAACTTCCAATCCCTCATGACAGTTTAGTGCTTGGCACGTATTACAAATATCTGTTAAATGAATATGTGAAAACTGCAGCCTTGCCCATATAAAATACCAAAGCAGGCTCACATTCAGACACCAAATCTTCTCCACCACTGAGGGAATAGAAAATGCCCTAAACAAAGACGAATCCACGACCTTTCCAGTCCAGCCATGACCATAGTAAGGAGGAAAGAATGGGATAAAAGCCAGTGTGGGCTCTGAAGGCCGATGACCCTGGGCTGCTACCTGACCATGCAGGCAACTCCTGTGTGTTCCTGAGCCACCTAACAGGCCATGGTTTCTGCCTTTATAGTATGGAAGTGACAATAACCCACATGACAGTGTCATCAGGAGGGAATCAATGAACTTATGTATGTGAAACCACTAGCACTTGGTAGATACTCAGCACTGGTTCCCACCAGCCCTCCTTCTTTCAGTGTTGCCAAAATAAAGCCAGAGCCTAATAAAATCTGTTTTCATAACACTCACAGGCAGCTCCTGCTAGGTGAGGCTCGGTCTAAACCAACTGGGAAGGAGACAAAGACAAGCTTCCTGAACCATAAATCTGGACACGTAGCCACTGCCAGAGCATCCCAATCAGATGCCAAGGTCTCTAGGCTCCTTGGGACACAAGATTCTCAAAAGCCTCGCAGACCCAAGGGGCAGCTGCAGCAGCTTTGTACCGACATCCTTTCCCCTGCCCCATTGGTTCAGTGCCAGAAAAATCAATTAGGGGAAGAGAATAGGTAATGAATGGGCTCTTCCCTGCTGGAAAGATCATTTTCTTTAAAGAGAACAAAAGGCATATTCAGAGTGGTTATCTCTGGAGGCAAGATTTCAGGTGATTTTTAATAATCGTTTCTATTTTCTAAACTTTCAACAGTGATTGCTTCTGTAGTCTAAATACTTTACAAATACTCCCATTATATTTAATGAAGGACCAGTTTTTCTGACTCCTTTCAGGCAGATAGCAGATCAGCCTCCAGTAAGTTATGCACAGTCAAGTTGTAGCACCCAATTCTGGCCTGGAATCTCTAAGAGAAAAAAAACTCTGTGACTTGGGATTGAAGGATGCTGTGACAACTCTGGAACCATCAGACCGTCAGACAGAATCACCAGACCCTTTGAGAGATGAGCTGAATGACGGCTCCTCCACATAGGATGGAGGGTCATTCAGGTCACTACAGTTGTTCCCACTGGTCAGGGCTTGTGAGTAAGTGGAACCTAGAACTGGGGCACAGCAATGAGGAGGGAAAAGGAGCTGAGGCTAAAAGACTTCATTGTATGGCCACAGAACATGTTTCTAAGAACATTAATCCCTGTTGAAAGAAATAAGTGAGAAAATCAAAGGCCAAAGCCCTTCAGGTTTCTTATAAAGGATATTTTTAATTAAGACAAGATGTGGGAGCCAGCTTGTGGCCTAGTGGTTAAGGGAGCTGGATTCTATGCAGCTGATTATGCAGTTTGAGTCCCAGACCCAGTGACCTGAAAAAATGCTAGGCACGTGTGTGTGCATGCCCCAAATCCTAACATGGAAATAAAGAAATGGGAAGAGAAAGTACTGCAGTGGGAACAGACTCTACTGAGAGGTACTTTCTGCTTTTTCCTCTCTCTCTGGTGAGCATACACACCCTTTAGCAAATTAAAGTAATAATAATAATAATAATAATAATAATAATATAAAAAATAGGAAAGAAGTGTGGAAGAACTCCTCCCATAGTAAAACCTCCATCCCTGCACCTAGGTTTCTTTCATTAATTCATGCCCTCATTCCTTCATCCATCATCACTCACAAACCCCCCTCTGGGTGGCCAGCATTGCATTGAGGGGCAGTGGGTTTAACGGAGACCATCCTTTCACTGTTTCCATCACCACCAACACTCAAAAGGATCCTTAAGGACAGATCATGCTGGGTGCTTGTTTTTGTTCAGTGGGTGTACAAGCGGAGGACGGCACTGCAATGCTGGTTTCTTTCAAAGGGACTACGGAAATTGAGAGAAAGACAAGGAGAGGTAAAACAGCTGGCAGCAGAGAAGAACTTGGGAAAGAGAACTAAAAGATGTCAAAGGTAGAATTCTGAAGATTTTATGTTCTTTTAGCTCCCCCCATGAAATCTTCAGAATAATAAACATCCTTCACCAAACGCTTTTTCGATGGCAAGGGGCAGAACCCAAGGAAGTGCTATCTCTGTTCTGAAGAAAGGAGGCAAGTGAAAGCAAAGGCTGACCAAGGAAGCCTAGTCAGATTTTGAATCATGCTTCCTGCCCCCAGAAGAAGCTATCTCTCCCTCAAAGAGATCATAATGCATAGTGGGGGAGATACTGCAAATAAATGAGCACCCAACATGGCGTATGCCCAGAAGGGAGTCTTTGTAGGGTCTCGGACATGAAAATGAAGGGGCGCCATACAACTCAGCCATTGAGGCATCTGATATTTCAGTGCAGTCTTTTATTAAATCAAAGTTAATATATAAATGCACGATGAACAAAATGTCAAAACGTTAACTAAAGTCAGCTTCTGTGGACAGGGCTGGGATGACACTGAGGTGAGTGAGGCTGAGTCGTGTAAGTGCAAGGTCAGAGTCTGTCTTTATTTCAAATGTTGGTAGTCAGTTGAATGTAGATTGGGGGGGCATTAAACTTGATTTTTTTTAAAAAAAATATGACATTAAAATATCATTTATCTTGATGACTGAGTGTTTTGGTAGCCCTTACATTTTGTGATTAGTCTTCTTACCTTAGCCCAGCCCTACAGGGGAATACCCAGAAACGGATTGACTTATTCGATGTGGTCAGAAAATGCTTCTCTGAGGACACAGTATTCAAGGAGGACTTTGAAGAACAAACAGAACCTAACATATGCATAAATAAATACATAAAGGCGATAGCCTCAGGGCCCAGCTGTGCAGGGACAAGCAGAACACAGTGTTTGAGGAAAAAAGCCAGAGCAATGTGTAACCGAAGCACCCAAGTCTCATTTTATCTCTAGGCCTGTTCACAGGTAAAACAGCAGGTGAAACCAGGTGACCATGAAGTCATTCAGCATTTTACGAAGCACAGCCTCCATACCAGGCAGTACGGATTCAAAAGCATGAGAAAATGCAGAAGATACAATCCTTGCTCCCCAAAGAGTTCATATCAAGTTGAGACACTCTATGGTTAGAGACAGACCTATGGTCTTTTCCAGCTCTTAACATTCTGCAAACATTGTTTGTTTTTTGACATTTGAAATGCTACCATCATTACGAAAGCACTTTATTTAGGAGTTTCCCACATTACGCCATTTTCTTTACAAGTGTCAGTATCATCATTGTAGTACAGATAATATATACTGAGTGCAGTGAGCTAGACTATGGTCCCTATAAAGATATGCCAACATTTTTTGTATAACTACTTATTTAATTGTATTCATTTATTTATTTTTAATTTAAAAATTTGCTATAGGGAATGTGTACTCACCAGGCAGAGAGGGAGAGAGAGAGAGAAAGAGAGAAAGAAAGAAAATAAGAAAAGAAAAGAAGAGGAAAGAAAAGAAAAGAAAAGAGAAAGCAATCTGCCAGGTCCGGGACTCGAACTGCAGTCAACCATGTGGGAGTCCAGCACCCCAACCACCATGCCTCCAGCTGGCCCCAACATGTCCACATTTTAATTCCTGGAATCTGTGAGTGTTCTCTGACTTAGAATAAAGGTTTTTACAGATGGGATTAATTCAAGGATCTTGAAAAAAGACACCTGTCCTGGATTATCCAGGTGGTCCCTAAACACAACAGTATGTATCCTTATGGGAGAGGCAGGAGGAGACGAGACAGAAACACATAAAGGAGATGATGAAGAGAAGAGGAGGAGGTAATGTGACCTTGAGGCCAACACTGGAGTAACAGGACCACATCCAAGGAACATGCAGCCACGGGAGCTGGGAGAGGTGAAGAAAAATTCTCCCCTAGGGCCTGCAGAGGTAGCAAGGTCCTGTCAACATTCGGATTTGGGACTTCCAGCTTCTGGAATGGGGAGAAAATAAATGCCCATTGGTCTAAGTCACCCAGGTCACAGCAGCTCCAGAACATGAATACACTGAGCACATCCAGAACTCATGCAGCACTTTCTAGGTACCAGGCAGTGTGCCGGGCACTTTGCAAGGTTGTGCCACAACTCCAAGAGTTATTTCCACTTTACAGATAAGCAAACCGAAGCTTAGTGAGGAGCCTACCAGGACTATG
>NW_006159715.1:2177162-2205417 GCF_000334495.1 Tupaia belangeri chinensis | reverse complement strand
AGGGAATCTAACAGACCACCAGCCATGACGGGTTTGAGCAGAATCCAGTCAGGAGGGGCATAAGTTGTAAGGACTAAATGTAACACCAATATATATTTTAAGGGTCAACAAATGCTTAAGGTGGCTGGATCCCACATGGTTGACAGCACAATTCAAGTCCTGGACCTGATGGCTTGAAAAACAGGCTGGACACACGTATGTGCATGGCCCAAATCCCAAAAGGAGAATGGAAGAGAAGGGGCCATCCTTCCTGGGGAGTGCTTTCTTACTTTCCCTCTCACTGTCTCTGTGAGCACACATGCCCTATAGCAAATAAATAAACAAATAAATAAATAAATAAATAAATAAATAAATAAATAGATTTAAAAAGTATATGGTTTTACTTATTTATTTCCTCTATAAGTGAGTGGGAGAAACAGATAGAGAGAGGAAGAGATAAAGAGATAGGCCTAACAAAGTGTAGGCAGCACATTCCTTCCTCAGCTTTAGCCACCCCTGGATGATAGGCAGGCACATATCCGGCATACTCAGGGATGTATCCGGACATGAACCCAGAACCTTCCTATGTGAACCAGCATCACAAAGCACTGCACTTTACCACCGCTCCATCATCAGCCCCAACACCAATATTTTTAACTTGTCTTATTTATGTAACACATAGATGCTTATGTGTTGGCTGGTTGGACTCACTGTTCACTTGTACAGCAATATAACTTGAAGTTGGGTATGACTTCTGGAAATAAGCTCTGGGAAAGTTCATCCTGAATCCCACAGAAGCATTCAGCTTCCAGTCCCCGTAAACACAGCAACATCCTTAATGCTTTCAGTACTGCTGCTTGGGTAACCAAAAATGCTAATTATCCCAGGAGGCCTGTAAACCAACAAAAACTGCTGAAAGAGTAGTTTTGCCCTGTTGTGACCTGGCTAACTACTCCCTGTTTGAAAAAAATCTAATTCTCTCAAGCAGAGCAAATATAAAGTTAATACTGTAGCATATTCATTCAACCTTCACCAAGAAGAAAGAAAAGGAGGGGACCCTGGGGTGTAATCAACACCTCCAGAGTGGTTCTCCTCAGCTTTCTGGAGTGAAAAGAAAGCCTGCTGGGCAACTCTCACAGCACCTGAGGGCTGTGTGTGTGTGTGTGTGTGTATGTGTGTGTGTCCTGCACTGCTACACCCACAACCTAACCTGAACCCCCTGGTAGGAAAAATGAGTAAGAGGCTCAGAACCCAAACAGTGGGTTTGCCACAAGGTGGAGGAAAGGACAGTGGGGAGTATGGTTGTTGCCAAGTCTGAGGTGCTGGGGTGTTCTATGTGCAACTCGAGTCCCTTAGAACCTGGGGACCTTGGAGGTCATCTAATCCAGCGGGAGCCAGTCCAAAGAAAAGGAGGCCAACCCTACTTAATTCCCTATTGCCTCCTCAGGGCACGTGCGTTTAGCCTCACTAAGGCCTTTGCTTACACCAGTACACAATCCTGTAACTCCCAAATTCAGAAAGGTCTGACAACTAAGTTTGTTTTGTAAGGCACTTGGCAGCAAAACTTTGCATAAGGAAATGAGGCCAACCTGTTTTGAGGCCATTTATAATTTTTATTCATCCTATTCTTGTTATAGTCCTATATCTGGCCACTGGCATTTCAAAACAATTTCATTTTTTATTCATGATAAAGTGCATACATGTGCATGAGAGAGAGAGAGAGAAGAGGGAGAAATGATCACTCTCAAGAGGCTCCAGTCATGCTGATATTCTCTTCTTCCAGTCCTGCAACCCATCAAAATCTGGACACTTGCACACAGGCCCAGCATGTTTCAGGCTAAGCGGGCCAGGGACTCAAACTTCAGACACCATGTGGAATCCTGTGTCTCTTGAGCTGTGCATTACCACTGTGCCATGGAGATGGCCCTTGGCTGCCAAAATATTAATTCATTGGATTGTAAGATGCTACTCTGGATTCCACTGGAAGTATAACGTAACACAATGTATGTACCACATGTTTTTTTCTAAAGATCCAAGTTTCAAAACACATATAAGGTGCTACTCTGGATTCCACTGGAAGTATAACATAACACAATGTATGTACCACATGTTTTTTCTAAAGATCCAAGTTTCAAAACACATCTGACCCTGAGGATGTCTAGTAAGGAATTGTGGATTTGTATTGGGTCATCAGAAAAGTCATGACACATTTTGCCTAGAAAAAATATATCATGACTTTTCCAACAACCCAATAGTTCCAAGGTCGAAGATAACTACATATTGAATTGTGTTGTTCTCTCCAACCCAACTCCCCCCCACCAATTACAAGTTGATGGCCTAACTTCCCATGTGACTGAATTGAGACAGAGTCACTAAAGAGGTGACACAGATTAAATGAGGTCATAAGTGTAGAGCTGTGATCCAACAGACCCAGTACCCTTACGAGAAGGATAAGAGACAACAGAGATCTCTTTGCCATGTGAGGACACACTGAGAAGGTAGCAAGCCAGGAAGACAGCCCTCAGTAGAACTCAACCATGCCGGCACCCTGCTCTTACACCTCCAGCCTCCAGAACTGTGAGAAAATACATTTCTGTAGTTTAACCCTCCTAATCTGTGAAATTGTGTCATGGCTGCCGGACCTAGCTAATAAATTTTAGTACCAAGAAGTGTGGTACTGCTGTAACAAATACCTAAAAGTATGAAACTGTTTCTGAAAATGGGTAATGGGCAGAGGCTGGAAGAATATCAAGGTGCATACTAGAAAAGCTTACATTGCCATGGACAGAATAATGGACATTAAAGGTCATTTGAGGCCCAGTCACAGTGGTACAAGCACTAGGGAACTATTCATGAGACTACATGAGAGGCAGAGCCATCTGAAAGAGGCCAACCTAAACAGGCCAACTGGAGGAGGAGTATGGCAGCATGGTGAGACCCTATCAAAAATTCCTCATTATGTATATATGTGTATAAAATTAAAAATAAATCTCTCAGACAGAAATGAGGATTATGTTATTAGACACTAGAGGAAAGGTGATCCCTAGTGTCAAAGTGCCAAAGTCCCTGACTGAGTTGTTTTGTTATAGCAGCCTGAAGAGACTAATACATGCTCCTGTGTTTCTCTGCCAGACTTGGTCCATCCCTTACCGGAAAACTTTATGACTAGTTGACCTTGTTGTGAACACTCTTGTACTCTGAATCCTTTCTGAAAAGTTGAGGACTTAGTCTGGACTTGCTGAAGAACTTCTTTTGTATTGGTATCATTTCACCTATTTTTATGTTTTATCTTAAATGATTAAAACACTCTCTGGTAGCTAATAGCCTATTTGGCTCCCCTTCCCACTGCACCAGCTCCACAACCCTGTATGCATGAGACAGGTATGCAATGATTCTGGGTGTTTAGGCCCTCACCAAACATCCCAGAACTCTGTAGCTACAGGCATGAAAAGACTAAAAAATCTAGAAACGGTAAGAAAATTCAATACAAGAGCAGATTATAAGATTAATGTATGAATATTGTTTAGTTGTAATATTTACAAAAATAACAACTTGAAAAAGTAATGAAAGATAATATCCTTATTTTCAATAGAAACTAGAAAAGATTTTAAAAACTTTGCTATGTTGATATTTCAAAACTTTGATATATTGATATTCAGTAAGAAATACTGATTACTTATATATGCAAGTAGGTAATATATATATGATATTCAATTAAAAACATGCCTGACCTATTAGAAGATCACTTCAAAACCAATGATGAAGAAATATGATTAAGTTTTGATATAATAATAATATTATGACTATTTTTAAAAGATTATAAATTTATATTTTTAAATACATAGTAAAACATTTCAAGATGAATATGTCTGGGATTTATTTGAAAGTAATTCAGTGGGGAGTGGGTAAGGATATGAATGGGGCCGGCATGGCCATAAGTTGATGGTACAAAGGCTGTTTGATGGATACAGGAAATTTCATTTTACTCTTCTCACTATTTTGATGTATATTCTCAATTCTCCATTATTGAAAAGATTTTTTTTTTAGATCTGTTAAGAAACTGGAAAAATAGTTGAAGTTAAGAGAAAAGTTCAGCTTGCTTTTAGATTAAAAAAAAAAAGTTCAGTGACTTTTTTTTCCCCTTCAAATTAATCTATAAATTCACAGGGCTGGAGAGCGGCACAGTAAAACATGAAGCTCTGTAGGTGGGGCTGGCCCACATGGAAAGGTTCCTGGTTTAAGTCTGGAGACTTTCTTGTGTACACCAGGCATTCATGTGCCTGTGACCTAGGCTGTCTGAGGCTGGGCTGGATAATGCATCAAGACTCTGTGGGGGTGGGGGTGGGGGTGCCGTCTCTCTGTTTCTCTCACTCCTGGAATAAATAAATAAACTTGAAATAATTACTTTATAAATTCAATGTAAACTCAAATTAAAATACCAACAATGACTGTTTTTAGAAAGTTCTGGAAAAATTACCATATAACTGCCGGGAAAAATTATAAAAGGGAAGGAGGTGGTGGGGAGTAAGGCAGAGAAAACCTGGTCTTACAAGCATTAAGACATATGAAGCTATAGTAATGAGAAGAATTTCCCAATGGAAAACAGTAGTGCAAAGTAGAATTCCAGACTAGGCTCAAGGGCCTACCATGTGCCAGGCATTATTCAATATGTTGACTAATCACAGCAAATAAAATGGACAAAAATTCAAGTAAATAAATAAGAAAATCCACACAATGTCAAGGATTCTAGAGAAAATAATGCAAAACAAAGAGATAAACAGTGATGAGGGTAACATTTGAATGGAGACCTAATAAATCAGTCAGCTCAAAGATGACCAAGGACACAAGCATTCAGGGCAAAGAAAAAAGCAAGAGCCAGCACCTTAAGGTTGAAATGAGCTTCATACATTCAAGAAAGAAGGTCATGGATGAGAGAGAAAGGGCAGAAAGTAGATAGAGTCTGGATTACATAAAGCTTGCAAAGATTGGCGAGGACTCTGGACTTAATTCTAATTGAGAAGGAAAGTCATTATTAAAGGATGTTAGTCTGCAGAGTGATATATCTCTTAAACATTTTTTTAAAAAAATCACTCTAGCTACTATGTGGAGAGAGGGTTCTATGAAGATAAGAATAGAAACACAATTCCAATTTTCCCTGCAATGGTGTACCCCAGAGGGGATACCAGAGTCAGTGAGGTGGAAGTGATGAAAATGGTAGCAAGTGGTCTGATTTGGGATACAATTTTGACATGGTGCCATTTGTGGATGGATTGGAAGTGAAAGAGGAGAAGGGATCCAGGCGAACTCCCAGCACTTTAGTCTGAGTAACCGGGTACATGATAGAGCCATTTACTGGAAAAGAGAAAATGAACAGGAGCAGATTTGGCAATGAGGACAGTAAATCCGAGACTCTGGTGTCATATCTACCTGTCACTTGAGATATCTGTCAGACGTCATGGCAGGTAGCTGCTGCGTGAAGATGGAGCTCACCCATGGAAATGTGTATTTGATAGTCACCGTCATAAGATGCAATGCGGGCAGCATTTCAGATCTACACAGATAAAACAGAGTAAACTAACTTACAAATGGATCAAAAATGTGAAAAGAAAAAAAAAAGACTAGGTAGTGACACAGTTGCTAATGCAACTAGACCTGCATGGGAAAGGTCCTGGGTTCACTTCCTGGATCTCCCTGGGCAGGTGTGCGCTCATGACCTAGACCAGCTGAGATTGCGGAGCAGGAGTCTTCACCCTGTTTGGGATGTCTCTCTCTTTTTCTTTCTGTCTGCCCCTTTCTCTCATGGAATAAGCAAATCAACTTTAAACATTTTTTAAGTATATGTGGCAAATGACTCTTCCGCACTCTTACTGGGGTTATAAATTTGTGCAACTTTTCTTAGGGGAAATACGACATTGCTTATCAAATTTAAAATATATGTGTGCACTTATCCAGTAATCCCTACTACTACTTACATGAATTTATCCAACTGATATCCACATGCAGGTTCTTCCCAGGACATAAGTACAAAGATGTCCACCACAGACTCACGGCAGCAAAAAATTAGAAACAAGCAAAGCATGCCTCAACAGGGGACTGGTTAAATAAATTATTGGATGTCTATAAGATGGATTACTTTGTAGACCATTCAAAAAGTGGAGGAAACGTTGTGTGCTATTGAACTATCTCCAAGGAACATTCACTGAAAAACTAGCTAACATAACCTCTTGTGTTCCATTATCCTTCTATATGAATGTGTGTGTGTTATGTATAAAGCCTTTCAGATTTCACTTTTAATCATTCTGCACTGTTTGAATTTTGTAACATTTTCCATTAGAAAAATCCATCAGTAGGGATTATCATAGCAATGAAATCATTGGTTACCTTTTTGTTTTCTTTATACTTCTTTGTGTATTTTTTAAAGCACCTTAACAAATGTGATTATGAAAAGAAAGAAAAAAAAATGAAACTTCAAAGAATATGGCCATACATGTACCCCCTAAGAGTGGGGACAAGTCACTTTAAATCTGCATGAAAATCTTATGACCTTCTTTTCCAATTTTTTTTTTTTTTAACATTCTGATCTAACTGAGATTTTGTACCTTCAGGCTCTGTTGGAAGCAGCCTGTACCCAGAGCCAAGCTGTAAAAGTTGCAGGGGAGCTACAGAGCTGCCAAGGAGGGTGTTTAATGAGCAAAAACTTAAGGGTAGAATGCAAATTACTAGCAAACACCAGATGGTAGAGGTCAGGAGGGGGATCGCCAGCAAGAGATAAAGTCAGAGCACTGGTCAGTTCCAGAGAAAGATAAATGACTCCCTTCTGATTTGGGGGTGGAGAAAGAGTCCGGGGTTCCGGGTTCGCACAGCTGGCTGGTGCATGCTCCTGCAGGATCTGGAGAAAGGGTCTTTTAACTGTCAGTTTAAGGCTGGCAAGTCAGGAGAAAGGCAGGGGTGGAGGACAGGAAAGGATTAAGGCACTTGTGATAGAAATGTAGGGTCTTAGCCTCTTTAAAATTCACTTCCTGGGCTTTGATGGTTTAACTGTCCTAAGATCCCCAAATGTCTGAACCATGTTCATGTATGTACACACACACACACACACACACACACACACACACACACACACACACACTGGACCTAAAGATTGGGGATGTGCTCATTCTATTTAACCTTGAAGGAGAAACAGAACAGAATTCAATTGACAGTTATTAAAAATTTTAAATGGGTAGGAAGGTACCCAATTAGCCCTAATTTTCACATTTCTTTAGCCATTAAAATTATACACCTTATTTAAATACAAAGTTAATAGTATCTGATAGTACTAGTCTTATTTGTTGTAATGAAGCCTTGTTTTTAATTGGAAGCAAGAGGGTACGATTCCACCTCTCCCAATTAACTACCTTTATGGGAAGCCAGGCTTCTGGAAACACAAAGCTATCACGAAGGAACTGATATTCTCCCAGGGGGCAGTTTGCGTTAACCGTGGAAGAAATAAAATGATTAGCATGGGTTTGCACAGCCCAACTTTAAAGTGACGGCAGACACCAGAGCATCCCATTCAAATGCTGATCCCTCTCATTGTCAAGTCTAACGTAAACCCCCTTGGCTAAGCTTGTGTGGCTCTGCCTCTCCTCACAGGCAATGCAGAAGAGCTGCCTCAGCCCCTCATTCTACTCCTCACTCTCACAACTTTGAATTTAACCAGTCCCAGTTCCTTTAAACTGGCCTCTTGGGTCCAATTTCCCAATCATATCATTATCTCTGTGGGTCTCAGGAAGAACAAAGAAAAAAATTATACCCTTCCGTTGGTCCTTTACTATATATTTTCTGCCTCTGCTAAGGGGATCTAAACTATGACACTACAATATATTGGGTTGGAGTAAACACCTCTCCTACATTCTTTCTTTTAAATCTGCTGCTCCTTTCTTTGGAAAAAACTATCTCAGGGGAACTAGGGGTACTAATGGAGTTTCAATATTCACCAAAAGCATCACACGTTCTGAGAACAGAGACAGTTGTCCCAATCAGCTTGAAAATAGCTTAAAACAATGTCTAATGTCACTAGTTTAAGGTGAACTTTTCGTTATAAGGATTAACTTTTGAAAAGAGTTGTAAAGTTTTGTACACTCTTCCACATATCATTTTGTGGTGAAAAGTGGTAAGAAAGGTGAGCTTTGTTTGACAGGCAGGTAGATAGATATAGAAAGAAAAGCACAAATATTATATACATACATATGTGGGTGTGTGTGTATAATGTGTGTGTGTATATATGTTTGTATATATTATATATGTGTATGTATATATGTCAGTATATATACATACATACAAATAAAGAATATATACCTATACATAACTTACAGAGAATATGAGGAACATAAAGATTAAGAGTTTGAGTTTTTTGTTATTTGTATGTTTGTGTATTGTGTGTGTGGTGTTTCAGACAGTCTTGCTTGCTTGTTGTGATTCTCCTACCTCTATTTCCTGAGTAGCTGGGACTACAAGCATATACCTTCATGCCCAGCGTCTTAGGGTGGGTTGGGAATTGAACCCAGAACTCCCATGGAATCTCAGCCTGCCAAGCAGTAGCATCCAGTGTGTGCTGCCAAGGTTGAGATGAGTTTTAGTTTTTGATGTCATAAAACTAATAAATAGAAGTCCTGGATTTCCAACCCAAGCTGGACAATTAGTTCTGCAGAAAATCTATGATATCAGTAATGAGTCAATACCATCTGCTGTTCACAGCCCAGGGTGATTGACAACATTCAAGCATTAGTTATTATTAAAGAAGAAAAACGTATTCCCTGTAAGAGAACCCCATAATCAATGCTATCCATTCTTTCTTGCTTTTTTAATACACCGAGCTAAGATATTCTGATATTAAACAGAGATATTACTAAATGCTCTGTGGCATCCTGGATTGGCTCCTAGAACACATAAAGGACATTAGTGAAATCTAATTAAAGTCTGGAGTGTACTTAATAGAATGTGCTGTGATGGTGTCTCAGTTCTGACAAATGTACCATGATTATGTAAGATGCTAATAGTAGGGGGAACTGGGTGGAGAGTCTACACCTGCTGAAGGGTTAACACTGGAGGAAACAGAGTGAACTCTTACTATCTTCACAAATTTTCTGTAAATCAAAAATAATTCCAGAAGAAAAAGTTCATTACAAAGAAAACAGATGATTCAAGTATTGATAAACAATAGTCTTAAGCCATTAATGTTTGTCATATGTTCAAGAAAAGAAACAGAAGTGGTTTTCCATCCAAGTGGCAGCTCCATATTCAGGTTCATTTAGTGATAATCTGGCAATGTTCTCCATTCAAGGAAAAAGCAAAACCATTTGAATATATGGTGGCAATTATTTTACAGGTGCTGTCCTTAGGGACAAGAAGGTTGGGGGAGTCCTGGAAGGAATTCAGAGTTGGCCAGTCCCCAAAATGGGTGTCAACAGTCAGCCATTGTCTGAGAAGCCAAGACCAGCTGGAGAAGCGCAAGCTAGACTGGTCTCTATGGGGCATCTTGCTGCACTGTAGGAAACAAGCTGTCAGACTGGGCCAAAGCTCCTGCATCCACAACAGGAGGTATTTACAAACCCAGCAGGGCTTGGCGCCTGCTCAGGGATTTCAAGGACAATCCAGTATCGTTTCCAGAGAGCAGCGGAATAATTAAGCTCTCATGTCCAGATGAGAAGTCTGGCAGGCAAGGCTGCAGAGCCATAAGCCTATTCCTGGTGGCCTGCATGTGTTTATCACCAGGGTCGGGCCACAGATACAGAAGCCACAATGGAGACGATTTCATCCCCTTCTGGCAGCCCCGGGAAGATTTATTTTCCTGAGGCTGTCACGAAGGAAGAGTATTTTATAAAATTGACTTTCCAAGTACAGATTTCACAAGGCTGAATCCCAAAGCCAGCTCATTCGTATCTCCCATTAGCTGTTGACCTCAGATGTTTTATTTAGTCCCAGAATGATTCTGATTGACTCTGATCAGATGGATGAGAGGAAGTCTTTCTGGTGCAACTTTTCCAACACCAAGTTTTGCCATTTCCATAATACCTGTTCTACTCCTTCCTTCCGACAAGACCCTGTGCAACAAAGGGAAGCTGGGGTCACCATCACACTTGTGCTCTAGGATAGGCAGATCCTGGTCATAGGAAGTCAGCTCAGGCCTTGTCTACCCCAGACCCACCTCTACCCCAGTTTTTGGTGGTATCTTCTCTACTGTGAATGAAAGAAAGAGAACTTGATAAATCTCATTCATTTCACAAATGTCAAGCAAACTATAAGCATAATCTCAGGTCTGATAACTAAGTGAGATGCTGCAGAAGACACATCCAAAACTTGGGGGCTAAACATTTTGGAGATCATGGTGTTTGATAAAATTCCACAAGCTCTGTGCTTGGATGTAAGTTTAGCATTTCACTGATACCTTGAAGGTGAGTTTAATCATCCTTGGCTTATACAGTCTCAGTTCTACAGGATGTAAGAGACTTATCAGAAGGGGAGCCTTCAAAAATCTGATACTCATTTCTGAGAAAGGAGATTGCAGGTGGATAAGCAGACATAAGGATTTAACTCTCCAAATTCATAGCTCACTAGCTGGAGGTCAGATACAATCCTGTTTCCTCATCTGTAAAACAGTACTATTTTATAGGATTGCTAGAGAAAGGAAAGTAAATGAGCTAATATTTGTAAGCCATGGGAACAATACTGGGCATACAGTAAGCACTGTGTGCTTGTTACATAAAAACACAATTTGGGGTTGGCCCTGCAACACAGTTAAGCAGTTAAGCAGTGTACCTAGGCAGCTGAATCTCATAGGCTGACTGTGGTTCACTCTGGGCTCTGGCAGCTTGAAAAACACACAGGGCATGTGTTTGTGAGTGCCCCAAATCCTGACAGGATGGAGAAATGAAGTTTAAAACAGTGTTACGTGACCATGCCTCATTAAGGCGGTGCTTTCTTTCTCTCCCTCATGCGCTTGCAAGTGCATATGCCCTCTGACAAAACAATCAAAAATACCAACTACCACACAGTATAAATATTTGGGAAGAGGGTCACAATACCCCACAAGACCTCTGAGGAACCTCAGTGTCCTTCTCAGAGACATCATCTGTCACGTGAAAGAGCAGATGCCTCCACCAGCTTTTTAAAATCCCCAGTTTAACAGAGGGGAAACTTTTGAAAGCATAAGCTACTGGAAATGTCTTTATGCATAAGCTGCTTAGCAAAAATAAAAAAAAAATATTTTGCTTTCCATAAGAAAACTCGGAATCTGTGCCAATCAATCCAGCATGGATCTCTCAGTCAAGTGCAAGAAAAAGAAGCACCTGTCAAATCACCTGGACAGGCAGGTAACACTCTGAGAAGTATGTCTCCCGTACAAAGCAAGAGAGCCCTACTCCTTGGTTAGTTCAATGGAGGGTGTCTGTACAGTCAGAGACCACCATCTTATCCACACCAACCTCCCCCAGTAGTTGCTTGGGGTGAACTTGTTTGTGAGTGCCCCAAATCCTGACAGGATGGAGAAATGAAGTTTAAAACAGTGTTACGTGACCATGCCTCATTAAGGCGGTGCTTTCTTTCTCTCCCTCATGCGCTTGCAAGTGCATATGCCCTCTGACAAAACAATCAAAAATACCAACTACCACACAGTATAAATATTTGGGAAGAGGGTCACAATACCCCACAAGACCTCTGAGGAACCTCAGTGTCCTTCTCAGAGACATCATCTGTCACGTGAAAGAGCAGATGCCTCCACCAGCTTTTTAAAATCCCCAGTTTAACAGAGGGGAAACTTTTGAAAGCATAAGCTACTGGAAATGTCTTTATGCATAAGCTGCTTAGCAAAAATAAAAAAAAAATATTTTGCTTTCCATAAGAAAACTCGGAATCTGTGCCAATCAATCCAGCATGGATCTCTCAGTCAAGTGCAAGAAAAAGAAGCACCTGTCAAATCACCTGGACAGGCAGGTAACACTCTGAGAAGTATGTCTCCCGTACAAAGCAAGAGAGCCCTACTCCTTGGTTAGTTCAATGGAGGGTGTCTGTACAGTCAGAGACCACCATCTTATCCACACCAACCTCCCCCAGTAGTTGCTTGGGGTGAACTTTATTTATTTATTTTTTTACATCAAGAGCCTTACAAAACAGAGAGGGAGGGAAGAGCTGTTTGATGAGAAGGAACTCTAGCTAATTCTCCATTTGACACGATTAAAAAGCAAAAATAGGAAATGTGGGGCTGGTAGATGACATAGCAGTAAAATGTGATGCTCTGCAAGGCTGACCCATATGGGAAGGTTCTGGGTTCATGTCTGGAGACCTCCCTGTGTACACTGAGCATGTGTGTGTCCACGATCCAGGTTGAGCTGAGGTTGGGGGGTGGATCATAACATGAGGACGCTGTTGGACTCTCTCTCTCTCACTCATAGAAAAAAAATATATAATTTTTTTCAAAGAGACTGTCTGGGGTGCTGAATGTCTGTATATTTCTCTCAAACTCTGTGTCTCTTGTTTATGGAAGAAGTAAGTAAACTTCAAAAAATAATAAAAAGAAATACAATTTTAAACACCCAGACTCTAGGGAGTGCTATGTTGAATTACCCAGATCCCCCTTCAGAACTAACGGAGTCTCCAGTTCAGAAGAGCCACCACACAGCCCTTGCAGCCAACTCTCTTAGGGACTGGTCCTCAGTAGCTACATCCAGTGTGGAACATGAAGATCTGTCTCCCTGATGACAACTTAGACATTCCAGGGGCTGTTGCAGCCCAGAGCCTCCAGAAGCTGGCTGAGTTCTTGGCTGAGATGCACTGTAGCTTCTTCATGTGCCTAGTCTTACTTCCCACCTCTTCACAGGGTCTTATTATGAGAGTACCTCCCAGGACCTTCCTCTGGGCAATCTCCCTGGGAATCCAACCCTCAACCCACACAGGCACTGGGGGAATGCCCAACGACCATTTTTCCTGCATGTTTGAGAATTTGTAAAGAGTTTTATTGAAGGACTAGAAGGTGGCGTAATGGTTAAGTTGCTGGATTCCCATGTGGCCAATCACAGTTCAAATCCTGGACCCAGCAGCTTCAAGTTCACGCCAGTCACATGTGCGTGTGTGCCCACAATCTCAAGAGGAGACTGGAGGAGGGATTTTGGTGTGGCCATCACCCCTGGGGGGGTGATTTCTTGCTTTCTATCTTTCTATCTCTGTGGGGAGCACACACACCCTATAGCAAAGATCTTTCTCTAAGGAAAAAATAATTTTATTGAGGTAAAATTGATATGCATGCATTGTGATAACTTTAAACATATATAAATATATATATGTGTGTGTGCATATATACACACACATATATACACATATACACACACATATATACATACACACATGTATACACACACACACACATATCCATGAAGGCATCATTACAATTAAGATAATGAACACATACTTTAGCCCCCAAAAGTTCCCTTCCATCCCATTGTAGTCCTCCCTCTCTCCCATAAATACTTTCTGGCCCTAAAAATTAATTTTCATTTGCTAATTTTTATATACATGGATTTATACAGTAGGTAGTAAAGTTTGTGTGGCTTCTTTTGCTTGGTTTGGTCATTATGAGAGTCATCCATGTTGCTGCCTGTATCAATAGCTCATTTCTTTTTATTATTAAGTAGTATTCAACTATATATATGATATATATAAATATATCCCTGAATGGTTTTCTCTCATGGGCTCACGTAAAGTCTAACTCAAGACCAGAGAGGACAGGACTATGGTCAGCTGCCATGTCCAACTGCCCAGCTGTCCTGGGTTTGATCCTAGTACTCTACGCTTTCAAAGTTTTCAACTGTCATCAGCAAACCACTTTCCATTTTGGTTGTTTTTCTCCAAAAAGAACACTACTTCTTCTTTCTTTTCATGCAGGACTCACCCCTGTTGAGGGAATATGAAGACCCAGAACAATGGAATGACTCTTTTGAGTCACTTTGCAAGGGAAAGAAATAACAAGGCCGTGTCTCTGGACTTGAAAACAGGCCTCACGGTCAACCCCTTTTCTTTTTTCTATTTTTATTTTTTTTTACAATTTTCTGGGGAAGTCATATGCCTTGGAAGATTCACAAATTGTTCAACTAGCTCCTTTGCCCTTGTATTTCCCTGCACCTTCATGCCATGCCTTCCCTGTTCTCCCCAGAACCTCAGTTGCACCTCAGCCTCTTTGGCCTTCACATCTACTTCAAGTTCATGCTGCCCCTAAATCCCTTTTGTCTTTCTGGACCTTTGAGGCCATCAGTGTGCATGTCAGTACAAGAATTTTCTACTATTAATTACGTGTGTTCTGCCTTTTCAAGTAGGTTAAGAGTTATGAGTGCTTTGACACTGGGATCACACAGTATAATTTTTCAGGTTTCACCTTCTGCACTGTGGATTTACAGTGAATGATTAATAAGCTCTTGTTAAATGAACAAATGATCCGATAAACAAATGAACGAATAAAAAAAACTCTAAGGCTACTTCATAACCAGTCCAACATTTGTTCAAAAGGTAAACTTAAAAGCACAAAATAGGGCAGATTCCTCTCCTGATGAGTAGAGGACACACAGAGTACTTTCTTACCTAAATTTGTATGAGTAAGAGATTCAAAGTTCCTCAAGCAATAAGAACTGGTAAAGACTGGTCCAAGTTAAGACAGAGACTGGGCCACATGTTTCTGGGGGGCAAGGGCTTAGTGGACAGGGCCCCCAGAGTGGAACAATAGGGTTTTTTTTGGCTTCCTTTTTGGAATAGTCTTTCTATTTTAAGTAAAGTACTTGGAACAATGCTTAGCTCAAAAATCATTGTTACTGTTACTACTTCTTCAGCAATGTGATTAAGATCCAATGCAGGCAGGAGCCTGAGAAGGCCTGAGCTGGGCTGTCCAGGTCATCTTCCAAAAGGCATTTCTACAAGGTCCCTTTCCTAGAGCAGGCAGAGCCTGTACAGCTTTTTATTATTAATTTTTTTTTCATATCAGAGTGGAAGATCCAAGACTCAAGGGTAGACTTAAGAAAAGGAATGGAGGTGGGACGAAGCCAACCAGTCACTAACTTCTGGATGTTAGTCTTCCTTTAGGCCAGATATGAAGAGCTGCACAAAGGGATGCAGAGCCAAAGCTTCCAGAAACAAATGGTGCCCATTATAGGTATGTAGTCCCAGTGTACTCAGGGAGGTCTTGAGATGTGAACCCAGCACCTTCCCATGTGAGTGAAGTATTTCACAGAGCATGGAGTATTAATGTTGTACCACCATTTGGTTCCCCAATGAAATAAACTGTCATTCTAGAAAAAAAAAAAAATGGTGCCCATTAACCAGTCAATACTCTCTGTGCATACAGTTTTTTATGGTAAAGCTGGTTTGGACTTTTTTTTAAAAGTTTCTTTCTTTAATTTATTAGAGAGAGAGAGAGAGAAAGACAACTATCCTCAACGGATTCTCATGCTATGATTCCTTCCAGTAGCCTTTTCTGGACAGCTGGGGTCATGGGTATGTGCATGCCCAGCATATATAAGTCAATCCTAGACTGAACCCTGATTCTCCATAAGGTTTCCAGCATTGCAGAGTGGAACACTACTGTATCACCATGACTGGATCTATGCAGTTTTTTTCCTTTAGGAGACAGAATCTGCAATTCTCTCTTAATCTCTGCTCTGCTCCCTCTCTTTACATTCTCTCTCCCTGATCCCATCCGTACTTGCATCCAATTTTCCTATGTATGGCGCTTAACACAGAACAGTGACATGGTGTCTTCTTGGCTTCTATAAATCCCAAGAACCACATCTGAATCCTCTACCCCACCTTGCCCTCACCATAGAACACTGTTTCTCTGCCTCTCTCTACACTCCTTTATACTATTGAGGTAACAACAGCACCAACCTCAAAGGACTGTCACATTGATTAAATGAAACAACGGAAATGGAGTTCAACAAATAGAAGCCATGAATATTTGATGATTATAAATCCCAAATGTTTCCTCTGTTCCTTCTCCGACTTCTGCATTTCTATGAAAGGTCCCATGTCATTAGAGTCACCCAGGTTCAAAGACATCCAGTCAACCACAAGGTTTTGTCTTGTCCTGCTTCATTCCCTCCCCCTCCCACGGCTACCATCAAATCCAGACTGCTATCATCTCTTGCTTTCGCTTTTCTAATTGCCCAATTCAGTGGTTTCTAGACATCTGGATTTCACAGACCAATAAAATTTTTATGCATTATTTTTGGAGCCAAACTATTTTTAACATTTTTTTTTGCCAATAAAGATACTAAATAAATAAATGTCATTGAGAAACACCATACTTTCACTAAGACAGTTTAACCTCTTCCAAAGAAAGAAAGCCATAAGTGCAGCAAAATGTCTTTTTTTTAAAAGTAATTTAGCTTGTCCTCATTTACGACCATACTGAAACTTCAGTACTGACCAGTATTTGTCTTCACAGACAGTCCTTGGAAGCCTATCTGTCCAAGTCACTTCCCTGACCATCTTAGTCTGTGTGGGCACTGTAAATTGGATGGCTTATAAACAACAGAAATGTGGCTCTTACGGTTCTGGAGGCTAGTAGTCCAAGATTAATGGGCTAGTCAATTGGATTCCTGGGGAGGGCCTGCTTCATAGTTAAGTCCTTATATGGTGAAGTTGGGGGTGGGGGGGAATTCAGCTCTCTGGTGTCTATCTTTGTAAAGGCACTAATACCATTGGGAAGGCTCCACACTCATGTCCTAATTACTTCCCACACCAACAAACTCCCAAATATTACCAGGTTGAGGATTAAGGCTTCAACACAGGAATTATGGAGGACATAAACATTCTGTCCTTAGCTCTAATTCCCTCCTCTCTATCCCATACAAACCTTCCCACAACTCACCTTATCTACACACCCTTCCTACTAGAAAACCAAGGGGTAATATCCTGTCATTTGGGGGGAAAGTTCACTGAACATAGCATCCCAAATCCAGCCAGTGGTGGTGATGGGGGTGGTTTCAATATAGCAGTTTGCGTTTTGGAGCTTGAAATGCATTTGTCCCTTAAAATATGTAATGGGGAGAAACAGCCACTCCCCAACACAAACACACTATGCTGTCCAGAGTACAGTCCAATCTTCACAGTCACGTAAAACTAGAGGTCACAGGTAAGAATGCTGTCTTGGAAAAGAGCTCGTGTTACCATTTGAGACGTCTGGTGGGGAATCCTGGCACCCCACCATGAGAGACAAGAGCCCCTTCTCCTTTCCCCATATGAATGCTTCTTTGGTGACTTTCCCAGAGCTAGCTACTTTTCTTTCTCTACGCTATCACCAACCTTCTCACTAAAGCATGCAGAAAAGGTTTCCTAATAATTTTTATTGTTCCCCACAATAGGAAACAGATAATGGCTAAAAATACCAATGGGCAAAGCGACAACATCTCTGAAAGCCCACAAAGAGTTTCATTACCAGAATAACTCCTGGGGTTCAGGAGTATATAAAGGGACACCTCCCCTCCCACCTTTCTCTAGCCCCATCTGCCTTAGGCCTTCCCAGTTCCATTATTGTAGTTTCATTTTGGGCTCTGAGGTCCACTTCCTAGCCCCACGCTCCAGGGATATCTCCTTTAAACCTTCTAGAATTTCAGGCCCAGCACACCTGAGCTACTCTTCCATAACTTCCCATAAGATTCCTTCTCTTATTTTTTCCTTTTATAATTCAAATTATAGAACGAGTACAACAAATTTCAGCTAAGTCTGTCCTGGAGGAGCAGAACTACTCAGGTGGATTATGAACTTGTGAGCAAAATATGTGTGTACTGTTGTAAGGCAAAAACCAAGACCAAAGCAAAACAAAATCTTCAAAAGTACAAAGTGGGCTTTCTGGGTATTGAGAGCACCCTAGTGAGATCCTTATACACATCACAGGGAAATTCAGGTGTGCCGTCCCCTGCAGAGGAAGGCTCACTTCTCCCTGGACTAGCAGGCAGGAGGCGGGAGTTGGAGAAAGGCTGGGTGGGAGAGGGAAGGCAGCACTCAGATTTAATCAACTTGGGAGACCAAGAGGGAAGTAGAGGGACTGACCAAGGCACCAACTCTTGCAGGGTCACTTTAAAGCCTTTGGATCCTGCCAAAGCTTTCCACTCACTGCAGTGTGGCCCACCAACTGGCAGTAACGGCATTACCTGGAACCTCAATAGAAATGGAGTCTCAAGCCCCTCCCCAGGCCAGCTGAACTAGCATCTTCATTTTAACAAGAACCCCAGGTGATTGTATGTACCTTAAAGTCAGAGAAGAGTTTTCTAGGACATCTAGGTCCTTGATTCTCAAGCCAAAATGACTTTGCCTCCCAGGGAACACTTCGCAATGTTGGAAGACATTTTTGGTTGTCACTATTGGGAGGTGCTACTGGCAACTAGTTGGCAGAGGCCAGGGATGCAGGAAAAGTCCATGCAATAATGATCTGGACCCAGATGTCTCTAATGCTGAGACTGAGAAGCTTTGATCTAGGTGAAAACATCCAGAGCTGATGAGAAGTCCTGGGAGCTCGCTCCTTCAGGTGCAGACTATAGACCTGCAGTATCCGCGCAGAAGAGAGTCTGTTATACATAAAGCCTCTCTGACTTGACCCTGAAACTACAGAATCGGAACCTCTATAAGGGTCCCAGGATTCTGTTTTAACAAGCTCTCCATGGATCTGCATGTATGCCTTTTTGCCTCTCAAATTTTACCTTAAAAGCATTAGCATAGGCCATAGGTGCCTGCCCTTGATGGCCATCAGGAAATCCAGGCTCAGCCAGGTCAGCCACTTGCCCGAGATTTCACATTGGTAACTGTCACCTGGGTTGGAAGAAGGGTCAGCTCCAGTGGGCATAGAGGGCTGAGGAGCTAGCTCCAGGTTCTTTGCTACACAGAACTTCAAGGACAGCTGCAGTGGGCACAGTGTGCTGGCTTCCGGTTCTGATGCTGACCACTAGAGTGTCTGGGCATGACAAAGCACAGAAAAAGAATTCAAAACTCTCACACAGTAAAGGCCAGGCAACGCTCAGGTCACACACATTCTTAGTGATGAGACTAAGGATAATAGGGAACTATTTTTTAAAATGTTCCTAGTCCTTCAGTGTTACCTCCCCTGGAAAGTGTTCCTTAATATTCTATGGTGGAGGCATCATCTCTCTTTTATTGTTTTTCATCAGGCTAATGCTCATCCTTACGTTGGCCTACTGAACTGTATTAATCCTCCTGCCCCATAGGACTGTGAGTTCCTCCAGGGCAAGGATTCTATTGTAGCAAATATCATGGTCCTAGCACACCCCCCACCACTACCACTACCTCCCTGGAGATCACCTAAGGGCAGTTCCTAAACTGGTTCTAGAGTTCTGCCTCTCTGCCTGAGGGTGCTCTGGGGCAGTGTACCAGGGACTTATCTCTCAAAGCAACTGTGCTCCCAAGGAGAGAATAAGAATGAGAGTTGGTGGATAGGTAACCCAGCATTCAGGCATCTGGAGAGGAGAGGAGCGGTTCTGGGTCATGTTCCCTACAATCCCATAGAGATCCACAGAGGGATGGAGCCCTTCCTGGAGCAGTAGTCATCTCTTTGTCAGCTTCCTCTCTTCTTCTCTGCCCTCACCCTTCCTCACCATGATTTCTGCACCCAGATGAACTTTCTACACCAACTCTTTGCCTTCAAATATGCTTCCGTAGGAACCCAAACTAAGATGAGTATTTTGTTTATTGTTGAATACTCAGTATTTATCCACCGGCCTGACCCCATAAATGCTCACAAAAAATAAGTGTTTAGAAAAGTTAAATGAAAGGCCTGGTAGACTGGGAAAATCCCAAAACAAAAGTAACGAAAACTGGCAAAAGCTCTACTGATGGCCTGGGTGAGGTAAACCAGAAGAACATAACTACATTTCTTCTCCCTGAGTTTTGGTCAAAATACTCTGAAAACAACAGTCCCCTAACTACAGTGACAATTTAATTGCTAATCATCATGTAGCTAAAGGTGAACTCATAGCTAGGAGTTCTAGCTCCAGAATCTGGTAGAACAAGGTTCAAGTTCCTGGCCCTGGGGTCAAATGGTGGCACAGAACTGTGGCAGGTGGACCCACAAGGAAGAGGGCCTAGAGCCACGTCTCAGGACTTTGTTGGGCATACAGGTGCCTGTGATCCAGGGTGGGGGTGGATCACAGCCTGGAGACCTAGCCCTCTCTCACTCTCTCACAAGCATTCTCACTCTTTTCGCTATCATAGGAGAAGTAAATAAAAATAAGGCTGGTTACTGAGCCATTTTTGAGGAAAAAACAAAAAAATTCAGGCCCTGCCTCCTACTAAGCTCCTTACACGTAACAACTTTTGTTGTTTTGTTAAGATCTTTGCCATAGTGAGTGTGTGCTCTCCAAGGAGAGACAGAGAAAGAGGGGAAGTGAAAAAATCATCCCCTGGCAGGGATGGCTACACAGCAATCCCTTCTCCTCCATTCTCCCCTCAGATTTTGGGCATGCATGTACACATGTCTGGTGTGATTTCCAAGCCATCAGATCTAGGACTTGAACCTCAGAGTCAGCCATATGGGAGTCCAGCACATGAACCATTATGCCACCTGCTGCCCTTGAACTTCAGTTTTGCCACCTGCAAAATGGGAATAATCATAGCATTTGTCTGGTTTTAGGGTTGTGGGGAGTATTTAATAAGATAAAGGATTTGTTAATGGAGTTAGCATACTCCTGGCCTAGAGTAAACATTCAATAAATGTTCTCAACATTACTACTACTATTCTTATTACTACTTTGCTGCCCACTTTAGACAATCTTAGTGCTTCTTCAGGTGATAGATGGTAGCAGAGTGCCAACTAATAAGACACTCAACGAACAGTTCCTATAGGAATGAACAAAGTAATCATCTGAGGGTAGAGTATAAGAAGCCTACAAAACCTGATCTTTTGTAGAAGTTCCCTAAAAACTTTTCTTGTTTGTTAGTCCCACCTGTTATTAAAAAGCTATGTGAATTTCAGAAATTCATTTGATCTATTTGAAGTCCTAGATTAGATTAGTTTTGGATAATTTCTAGGGCCCCTTCCAGGCCTTCACTAAGAGATGAAGTAACTCATAGAAAAAAGTGTGAGGGGGCCAGATTGTGATGCAGCAGTAAAATGTGATGCTCTAGGGGCCAGTAGGTGAGGTAGTGGTTAAGGCACTGGACTCCCATATGGCCCACAGTGGTTCGAGTCTGGACCTGGCAGCTTGAAACTGTAGGTGGGCACATGCATGTGCATGCCCAAAATCCCAGGAGGAGAGTGGAGGAGAAGGGATTGTTGTGTGGCCATCCCCATGGGGGGATTATTTATCACTTTCCTTCTCTCAGTTTCCAGTGAGCACATGTGCCCTATGGCAAAAACCTAAAAATAAATAAATAAATAAATAAATAAATAAATAAGCATGGCGATCTTACATGGGAGTGTTTCCAGTTCAAATCCAAAGACGTCCCTGAGAACATTGGGTACACTCTTGCCCATGATAGGGGCTGGCTGAGAATGGGAGTGGGGAGACTCTGTTGGAGGTGCTGTGTCTCTCTGTCTTGTGCATGGAAGAGATAGATAAATAAACTTTAAAAATAATAAAGAAATAAAATAGAGTGGTAACTACCAAACTGCAACTGGAGGGTAGGCCAGCACAGGGGAGGGCAGGGAGGCAATTTCCGCACACTGCTGACATGAGGGACTAGGTCATTCTTTGCTGATGGGGGCTGACTTGAACATTGCTAGATGCTTAAGCAGCATCCTTGGTTTCTACCACATGTCCCCAGCATCCATAGTGACAACCAAAAATGTCTCCAGACATTGCCAAATACACCCTGGGGCAAAATTGCCCCAGGTGGGGAACCCTGTAGAAGAGGACAGGCACTGGCCCTTTGGCGTCAATGTCACTCCTTGCCTTGCCTTGGTTGGCTTGCTTTCATTTTTATTGAAAATGAACAGCAATAACAACAACAAAAACAAACAAACAAAACAAGAACCAGAAACTCCTAGGATGTTATCCTTCATTCTTTACTGCACTTCATTTAAACACAAGCCCTTTGAAAATAACTAAGCATTCATTGCAGATTTTGAATTATTTTGTTTTCCCTAGTCTATCATTAGCCATATTTGCCTGCAAATAAGATTGATGTTTGTAAAGCTCTTCTACCCGTAATCCCCAAATGTAATCCCCTCCAGGGTTATTACTACCCGTTTATGACATTACGAACAGCAGGAGACCTAAACTCCAAAACCCAAATGATCTTGACATGCAAATATGTCATAAAAATCTAACAAAGGCAGGAGAGTTCAAAGGATTTATTAGCAACAAAGCTGCTGTTAACTAGACAGATCTGAAGTGTTTTCCAGGCAGTGGTCAGAGTCATTCTGCGTTCTGCGTGGACAATGAGACCTGAAGTTCTCTGCTGAAGGTCAGAACAGCTTCGACAGCCAGATCACCTGCCTGCTGGTGGGCAGCACCATGGGTCAGAGGCACAGAACAGAGAGGTTTGTTATTCCACCAATTTCCAAAAGGCTTTATTAGCATGACGGCAGCAAGGTTGCTTTTGTTCCTCAACTCTTTCCTTCCCACCATAAAGAAAATTCCTGTAAAGGTCAGAAACCAGATCTCCATATTTGCATGCATAAGGGAATTCAAAAAGTTTGTGGAAAAAAATGGAATTAAAATATGAGTTTGGGAAAAAAGAAATGTGGCATTATCTGTTGATAATTTTATAGTTGTATCAACTGGACTGGGGAGAAATGTTCACATGTTGAAATATTCACTTTGTCAACTAAATAACATGAGTGAATGTATAAAAGAAAATGAAATTAAAAAATAATAATAGAGAGAAAGAAAAGAAAAGAAAATTAGGGCTTCAACATAGAAATTGGGGATGGAGAATACAATTCAATCCATAATAATTTGCCTTCATGTTAGATAGAGTGCGTCTCTCAATAGAACTTTCAGAGAAACTAAATATACACATATATGAGTTTAGGGACCAGTAGATAGCAGAATGGTTATGTTGCTGGATTCCTACTGCATTTCCTCGACCCTGAGGCTTGAAATTCACACTGGGTGCATGTGCGTGCATGCTCAAAATCCTGAGAAATTTCAGCATGGAGGAGAAGGGATTGTGGTGTGGCGGTCACCCCCTCCCCCTAGGGGGGCAGTGATTTCTCACTTTCTGCCTTTCTATCTCTCTGGTCAGTGCAAAAGTTCTATAGCAAAAATTTCTCTCTTAAAAAAAAAAGTATGAGTTTACTTTGGTGCAAAATTTTTTGAAATCCATGCATAGTTTTTCCATGGGCATTTTCCCTGAACTTTTTGAGGCCCTTATATTAGACCAGAGCAAAAAAAAAAAAAGTCATTCCACTCTCTACTGACTTTCTTGTCACCTTCTTGAGCAGGGGTCAGCAATGTTTCCAAAATAGCATCAGCTGCCCAGCCTCTTGCCTCTGGTGATCTGGAGTCAGGGAGGCCATTACCAGCTCTTCAGGGGTGACTCACAAGGGGACAGGAATGCTGGAATGACAGCGAAGATTTCTGCAGGAACAGGAAGGCGTGCTCCACTCCACTGGCAAGCTGGTTTTCCCCTCAGGGTTCTCACACTTGCTGTTCCTTCTCCATTGCTCCCTCTACCCTCAGATCAGTGCCTGACTGACTCTTTCTAGCTCAGGCCAATGTTCAAATTTCCCCGCCAGAGCAACCTTCCTTTCTCACTCTACCCAGCAAAGTCTCTTCCATCTCTCCTTCACCTACTTCATTTTTCCTTCAAGAAGCACTTAGTTCCACCTGAAGTTTAAGTGTGAATTCAGTTTACTGGTTGCATGACTACCCTTCCCTCTCCTAGAACATGGTTGCTATGTAGGCCAGGAGTTTTCAGTGTCGTGCTCACTCCCACCATTTGTACTGCCTAGAAGAGAGTCATGTACACAAGAGGTGCCCTATCATTGTTGAAGAGATGTTTGGACATGGGCTGAGAATCACAATAAATATGAGGGGTCTTCAAAAAGTTTATTGAAAATGTGTTATTATGGGGAAGAGCGAATGGCATAATGAGTATGTCATTGGACTCCCACATGGTTGACCATGGCTTGAGTCCTGGATGTGGCAGCTTAAAACTCACACCAGGTGCATTTGCATGTGTGCCCAAAATCCTGAAAGGAGAACGAAGGCGAAGGAATTGCAGTGTGGCCATCCCCTTGGTGTGTGGGAGAGGGGGCGGTGATGTCTCATTTTCTATCTCTCTGTCTCTCCTGGCGAGCACACATGCCCTGTAGAAAAAATCTTTCTCTCAAAAAAAGAAGAATGTATCTTATGAAAAAAACTCTATGTGAATATAAAAATGATTGCACCAAAATAAACTTATTCTTTTTTTATTTTTTTGGAGATACTGGCTATAGGGCATGTACACTCACCAGAGGGAGAGAAAGAGCAGAAAATGAGAAATTGTAGTCATGCCGCAATCCTTCTCCTTGATTCTCCCCTTGGAGTTTTGGGCATATATGCACATGTACCCGGCCTGACTTTCAAATCTCCAGGTCCATGACACAAACCATGATCGGCCATGTAGGAGTCCGGTGATATAACTATTACACCATATTCTGGTCCCCCCAAATAAACTTCCATTTTTCCATGAACTTCTTGATGTCCTTGGTGACCACGTGAGAGGCTGGGAGGCTAAGAGTCCCTGAATGGCTCTAATTAAGAACTCTTTGCACTGGCCAATGGCATGGTTATTAAGGTAGCTGGTCCTACTCGGTCAACTGTGCAGGGTGGGTGTCCATGTGTATCCAAAATCCCAAATGGAGTGAGAAATGGAGAAGAGATTACAGTGTGATTGTCTCCCAAGGGGGTTGCTTTCTCATTTTCCATGTCTCTCTTTCTCTCTCTCTCGTGAGCACACATGCCCTCTGGCAAATTAAAAATAAATAAAATAAGGGCCAGCAGGTGGTATGGTGGTTAAAGTGCTGGACAACCAGATGACCAACCATAGTTCAAGTCCTGGAACCAGCAGCTTGAAAATCACACTGTGTATATGTGTGTGCATGCCCAAAATCCCAAGAGAAGAATGGAGGAAAAGGGATTGTGGTGTGGCCATACCCTCTGAGGGGTAATTTCTCACTCCCCCCCCCCGCTCTGTCTCTCTCGAGTAAGCACACGTGTTCTGTGGCAAACCACCCCTCCCCCCAAAAAAAAACCTTAAATAAATAAAAAAATTAAAAGGAGCTGCTCTATCTGGTTTATTCTACAATTTGGTTACTTTGCCTTTGGTTTTTGCATCTATGATTACTCTCACAGCCCAATTATTCTCTCTTGGTCTAGTGCCCAGGCTGCCGCTTCAGAAAACTAGCCTGGAGTTGGGTTGGGGTTGGAGGAGGACAGAGATGGACAGAATTCTGCAGAGAGCAGAATGGGGTTAACACAGTTCCCTTCCCAAACCACCCTGCCAAGCATTTTTCTGAGCACCCAGCTCACCAGTCTATTTTTAGGTAACTCTAATGGTAACCTAAACAGTAAAAGCAGCCGTCACCTCATAAATGCAGGATCAGCAGGCCCCTTGCATGTATGAACTTGTCGAAACAATCACAAAAGGCACTTTTCCTTGAGACCATTAAAAATAATTAGTAAGGAAATATTTTTTGAATAGAAGATAAGGTCAGCTGCAGGAGAAACATGCTTATTTCTTATATCCAAAAATTAAAACCCCATGTTCCTTTATAAGGTCCTGGGCCTGTTGCAACAGGAGCATGCATTCCATGATTTCGTTGACCCTGAGGAGTCTTCGCTCCCTCCAGCTTCTGTTTCCAGACTGAGGTTGGCTGGATAAGCATCGCCTTCTCTTCCTCAAAGAGGACAGGATACTTGCCCCAGGAAGAGCTTTTGTCCCATTCCTTAACTAGCAGTTGGAATTTTATCCTCTAGAAACAAATTCTCAGAAACAACACATGAAAACTAGTGCTAAAAGTGTAGGTTCCTGGGACCAGCAGATGGCGTAATGATTATGTCACTGGACTCCGCAGTTCGAGTCCTGGTCCCGGCAGCTTACAACTCATGCCAGGCCTGTGTGCTTGCATGCCCAAAATCCTAAGAAGAGAATGGAGGAGAAGGGATTGTGGCATGGCCATCCCCACTGGGGAGTGAGTTCTTACTTTCTGTCTCTCTGTCTCTGTGGCAAGTGCATTTATCCTATAGTAAAAATCTCTCTTAAAAAAAAAAAAAGTGTAGTTTATTGAACTGTAGTGGCCTGGAGTCTCAGGCTACCTCTCACCTCCAAAGGGTTGGAGCTCTCACTTCCAAACTGGAACACTGGAAAGGTCCCTTCCTCATTCTTCCATCCTTTCATGCCTTCTCTACATGGCTCTTCTCCCTAAAGCCTGAACCTTACACGTGTAAAATGTTTCCTTTGATGAGCAGAAGTGCCTTCCCGTGGGCTCTTAACTCCATTACATAAAATTTCCTTCTTTTGCCTTCACAGAACACCAGAGCATATACATGCAACCTAGATTTGTGTGTCCAGGCATTTCATGGAGGAAATGCCCTCCATGTTTGCCACTACCGGGATATTGAGTTAGCCAGAGGAAGCGTAAGTGACGTAGGAGAAAAGTTCTAGAGAGAGGAAAGAGCACATGCAATGGTGTAAAAGACACGCAGAGAGATGTGAGTTACAGAGCTGCAACTGAGCCCAGGAAGAGTCCACTTATTGGGTAACAACAGAAACAGCAGCCAAACACCAATATTCCATATCCTATGTTCTCCTTCTCTAGTGTACTCATGGTAGGCTTCCTTTCCTAGCCTCCTCCACATCTGAGCAGCATTTTGTGGTTAGTTTTCATCAGTGATGTGGGCAGTAAGGATATATACCACTTGCAACCTGAGGCACTTCAGAAGTGAATGTACTGTCTTCCCTTTCCCTTCCCCAGAAGGGGAGGAATACTGTGGGGACACAGATGGAAAGAGCCCAAGTCCTGGAATCACCACGTGGAGGAGAGTCACTTGTTGATCAAGAACTCTTGCACTAGGCTGCTAGTGAGAGTGAAAGAACATTTTGTTATGATAAACCACTAAAACTTAGAGGTTTAATGGCCACTGTAGCCATCATTATCCTAATACACAAAGTATGTAGCATTTACTTACTTAATTATAGGTAACCTCCTCTAGATGGTAGGAGTCTCATCATCACCACCTAGCAAAAAGTGTATATTAAATAAACATGTGTTGAATGAAAATGTTCATTTGGGGGAACCAGCAGTTAGCGTAATGGCTATGTTGCTGGACTCCCACATAGTCAACTATGGTTTGCGTCCCGGACCTGGTGGCTTAAAACTCACGCCGGGCGCATGTGCATGCATGCCCAAGATCCCGAGAGGAGAATGGAGGAGAAGGGATTGCGGCGTGACCATCCCCCCTGGGGGCTGATTTCTCGCTTTTTGTCTCTATGTCTCTGTCTGTCTGTCTGGCGAGTACACGCGCCCTATAGCAAAAACCTCCCCCAAAAAAAAAAAAAATGTTCATTTGGTTAGAAGGAGCACTCAAATCCCAGTAAACAAATTTTCTTCCTTTGTCATAGGTTATCATATACTCACGCCCAGATGTGTGCCCATGCATGTACATACATATATATGCACACACACACACATCCCCTCCTCCAAGTTTCCGTACCAGAGTCACAAACAGTACATGGCCAAGCTGGTTCAGGCTGTCTTGTGATTCACATGACAGCAGAGACCATCCTAGGAACACCCCTTTCAAGATTCTGTTCCACAGCATGGGTATCATACAGAGCCAAATGCCGCAAAAGAAAATTGGAATAGAAAAGAAAAAGTCATCAAGAAAAATAGCCCAGATTTCTCATGATCTCACCCGTGAGTCAGACTTGCATTTGGGATAACAACTAACTGAGTAGACCAGAACAGTCTGTCTGCAAGATGTCGTTCTGCCAATTTCAACAGCACAGAGAAGGCACACTTTTCAAACTAGCTTAAAAGGACAAATGTAGTGTGCTTGTTTATTTTTATTTTTTCTTAGAAAAAATTCCAAGGTGTTTAGTCTCCTGTTTAAAAATAGGAAACTAAACTATAATTTTCTTTTAAACGCTGAATGCCAGATACCTCTATCTTATCAGGTTGAGTAGTGGGGAAAAGCCTTAAGGAAGAATCTTTGCTGTGTGACCCTTAAAAAGCCACCTCACCGGGACCAGCAGTTAGCGTAATGGCTATGTCACTGGACTCCCATGTAGTCGACCGTGGTTCACGTCCCGGACCCGG
>NW_006159715.1:2150715-2176477 GCF_000334495.1 Tupaia belangeri chinensis | reverse complement strand
GGCAGTATGCGGATTATAGAACGCCAACTGTGTGCCACGACAGTTTCATCTTTAATGGATAAAAGAGACATTTGGAATTATTAACTGCAACTGCTTCCTTCTAAGCGAGAGGAACTAGGCCCTCCAAAGACTAGCTACCTTGCCTAGAGTCCCAGCGCTAGAGGATGACAATATCTGGATTAGAACCCAGAGTGTTGGCTGCTGGTCTACCCAGGAGTCTCTTCACTCAACCCTTCCCCCCTTCCCCTCTCTCACCGTGCACCATGTGAAGTTATGACATTTACGAGTTTACCCCGGAAGCTCTCTGGAAGAAGGACTGATGGAAGAGCTGGTTGTTTCTATGTATCGTTAAGCTTGGGAATATTTGCTGGATTTTAATTGCTCCAGTCTTATCTAACCCTAAAGCCTACAGATTAAGAAAGTTCTTTGAGTATTTGAACAATAAAGTTTGAATCAGGTGAAAGATGGAGAAAGTCATCACAAACCTTAGAGTGTATGAAAGAGTAAGTTCTCTTTGGAGTGCTGAGAAAGGCAGCTAACGAGTGCTATAAATACAGCCACGCACAGCTTATCTGCAAGTTGAGTCTCCATAGCTTTGGTTTCAGACCCATAGCTCAATTGTCCCTTTGGACACCTTTCTCCCTCCCAGTTAGTGTCCTGGGCTGACTGTCCCTCAGCCCCCATTTTGATGCTTATCTACTGTTTTCATTATACCGTGAGTTCCTGAGTTCCTACCAGTGTAGGAGCTCAATGTATTAGAGGCAAAAATTAAAACAAGGCAAATGTTTGCTTGTATATTCCTTCTATACCTCAAGTCAATTCCCCTACAATGAATGGTATCTCCCTTTCCTTCAAGTTTACAAAAGAAAACCCAGGATTTATCTCATACCCTTCACACAACAGGCTGCTGTTTTAGCAGCAGTTCAGATTTCTGAAGCTAGGACCTGCATTTAATTAAAAGCCATTCTAAGTAAATGGAAAAATTAACTCTTTCTCATTTATTTCTTTCCAAGCCTCTGGGAACTGAAGGTGGTGGCTTATAAAGAAAAGTGAATATGGGTATTAGGATTACTTGTTATAATAGTATAAAAATGGAGGGGAAGGGTAATATGTCAATAAATATGAGTGGGGACATATTTCAGGAAAACTTGAGCTTCAAATTTATTTAAGCTCTGAGTGAAAAAATTGTTCCTTTCTATTATCCTCAAAGATTTCATTGTACCAGTAAGGATATACAGCTGGCTGCACCCTATGGAAAGAAATTGCACCAAAAATAGTGGGCATTGGGGATGCTGGGTCTCCTTCAGAAGTCTCAGCTGCCTCACCTTGGGAAAATTTCTTGACCCTCTGAGCTTCTGGTTTCTCATCTATACCATGGAGCTAATAATCTATCAGGAAGTTTAGATGAAATGATGTAGACAAAATACACAGGTGAGTCTTGGGACCAGCAGTTGGCATAGTGGCTATGTCGCTGGACTCCCATGTAGGAGACCATGCTTCAAGTCCCGGACCCGGTGGCTTAAACTCACGCTGGGTGCATGTGCGTGTGTGCCCAAGATCCCAAGAGAAGAATGGAGGAGAAGGGATTGCGGCATGCCCATCCCTCCTGGGGGGTGATTTCTCGCTTTCTGTCTCTCTGTCTCTGTCTTTCTGGTGAGTACATGTGCCCTATAGCAAAAACATCTCAAAAAAAAAAAAAGTATACAGGAGAATCTAATTAGCTACTGATTTAAATCCAAGGTTGACAGAGACATTAGAAGTCACCCAACCCAATTTTGCAACATCAGTCCTCCAGCCTCTGCATAACGCCTGCAATAAAAGGAATCTCACAACCTCTCAAGACAGTCCATGCCATTTGAGGCACATATAATAGAAAAATTTTCTCAGTATGCTACTTTATGTTTCCCCATTAACTTTAATGCTTTGGCCCTGGTTCTGGCTTCTGGACCAGAAATGAAAAAAATGCTTTTGGCATTCCTAATGAAAAAAATGCTTTTGTCATTCCTGTATGAGAAAGTCATTGAAATATTTGTTTGGCCATCCAAAGGACGGTAACTGCAAACTTCCCATGTGCAAGTATACTGAAGTGAGGAGTGAGTCCAGACTTATGATTTGTGGGGCTAGTTGAGTGAGGATGCCCATGGCCAAGCTAGGGAATAAAGGAAGAGGAGTAGGTTGTATAGAGAGAGGGGCGAGCAGGATTAGGGAGTAGCTGAGGATCGCCCAGATGGAGATGGTAGGTATACATATTGGAAGTGTGATTCTGGGGCTCAGGAGGAAGGTTGGGCCTAAAGATAGAGTTGGAAGAGACCAATACACAAATGGTGGCTAAAGATGTGGCTGGAAGTGGCCTAGGATGGAGGTGTGGGGAAGATGAGAACATTTATTTAAGAGCCAGAGTATAAAACCCAATAAAAAAGTAGAAAGCGAATAAAGGTTGTTGTAAAAATAAATTAAAGGGCTCCACAGAGAGGAGCTCGGAGAGATTAAAACTAAGTATTGGTTGAAGAGTTAGGAGAAAACCAAGAGAGACATGGCGCTAGGTAAGCCAGGAGAACAGGGTTTCATGAAAGTGGAGCCAGGAAGCAGCATCGATGGAAGGAAGTACAGCCATGTGTCACTTAAACGACAGGGAAATGTTCTGAGACACAGGTGATTCCTCATGTGTGAACACAACAGAATGTACTCACACACATCCAGATGGTCTAGCCTACTGTCCAGCCAGGGTACATACAACCTCATGGGACCACTGTTGTAAATGTGACCCACTGTTGACCAAATGGTCATTGTGCAGTACAAGACCCTGTTGATGAGCTTCAGCAAGAGTCAGCTGTCGAGGCCCACTGGCGAACATGACAAGGACATTTCAGTGGAGGGGCGGGAATGGAAATCAGACTGGACAGTCCATTGAGGAATTAATAAGAGATTAAAGAAGTGAAAACAGCCAGTGTAGGCCAAGTTTTTAAGCAATTTGGTTTTTAAGCCTAGAAAGGCAAAGGGGTCCTAATTAAAGAGGAGCAGAGGGTTAAACATGGTGGAGAGGAAAAATGACACTGAGAGGTAAGGGCAGAGAGGAAAGAGAATGCTGATTAAATAGGATCCTTAAAGAAGGGAGAGGACACAGACTCTTAATCTCCCAGGGGAGTCTTTGATTAAACGGAGGCAAATTTTCTCAGAGGCAGAAAGAAAAGCGTGCAGACTGCATGTGGAAATAGTTTGTAAGTGAGGGAGCAGGACTGAGAAGTGCCTATGATGGCCTGTGTGGGAAGAAAACATTAAAGCCCCTTGTTGAGGAGAGGAGAAGACAATGCAGCAGGAGTTTGAAGAGGAAGGGGGGATTTAGAATTGGAAAGGAATTAAATTGACCTAGGAAGGTGGTTGGGGTCTGGAAGACAGACTGTCACCTATCTGCCAGACTGTAGGTCTGAGTTTAGAGAACATTACTCTGCAATTGCACCCATCTAAATAGCTGGATGACTTTTTTATTTCACAGAGCTACTTAGCAGCCAAGACGTAGGGGCAGAGAATGTAGGTGGCCAGACTTACAGTGTGGTCCTCCTCCACACTGCGGTCTGATACTGCGAGGGAGAGAGACCACATTCGCATAACTTCTGACAGTATTTCGTTATGATTGTTCTACTTCATCATTACTTGCTAATCTCTTACTGTGCCTAATCTGTAAATTAAACTTGATTGCGGGTGTGTATGTATTGGAAAAATATAATAGAGATACTCCCGCAACATACAATGGGTTTCACACTGATAAAGTCACTACGGATGGAAAAACAATTAAGTCGAACCCTTGTAAGTTGGGGACTCTATGCATATACAGGGTTTGGGACTGTGGGCAGGTTCATGCATCCTCTGGGGGGGGGGTCTTGGAAGACATTCCCTGTGGAAAAGGGGACAGCTCTACTCTATTTGGTGCAGAGATTTGGAGGGTGGTGGCAGCTAAAGAGAGAGAGGCGGAGAGGCAAAGAAGCAGATGATGGTCCATCGGGGTATGGATTGAAAAGGGGAGGTAGAGAAGACAGTTATTATCTGTCCTGAAATCTCTGCCACCCACTCCCTCATCCTGAACCCCTGCCTCTAGTTATACTAACACCTAGTGTGTGTCCAGGGGGAGCAGCACACAACATGTTTCTGCACCCCTCCTTTAGGACTTACCTTTGTTTTTAGTTGTGCTATATAGGGCAAGTTTGCTTATAAGAGAGAGACAGAGACAGGGAGAGAGGGAAAGTCAGAACCGCCCCCCCCACACACACACACACACACACTCCCAAGAGGATGGCCACACTTCAATCTCTTCTCTTCATTTTCCTCTGGGGATTTTGGGCACACATGTACATGTGCCCAGTGTGGTTTTCCAGCTGCCAGATCTGGGTCTTGAACTGGTAAGTCAGCCATATAGGATAGAGCTGCCTTATCCTCCGTGCCGTTTGTTGGCCCAGGATTTACCTTTATTTAAGAGTCACATCGCAGAGTGAATGCATGCTGATCACAAAGTCTAATGAACTGCTTAAATCTTTCACACAAAGCCTGCTGTTAAAACAGACTCCTGACCATCCCATAATAAACGCAGTTGTTTTTTTCAGACTTAAGTACTTCACTTGAGCCCCTTGGCTGACTTTGGTAAGACTTGGCTTATCCTGCAAGCCGATTTAGATTCTGATTCTGGTGTGAAATGAGGTCACTGTGCTTCCAGATCTGGGTCATGAGCAAATGGGATAAACATGTCGCCCACATCTTTATTCAGCTCATCAATAAAAACACTGAGCCGGAGCAGGAGAAAGCCAATGGCACAACTGCTTCTAACTCCCTCTCTCTGAACTCTCTCTCTGGATGGTTTAGCCAATAGTTTACCCAAGAATAGTTTAGCCAATCCATCAGCCCCTTGTGCAGGCACTCCGATGGTCAGCTACAAATCACCACATGCTGCTACTGTCCAGCCAGCATCTCTGCATCTTGCCCACAAAGATACCACGAGGGACCATCCCAACACCGTGCTGAGAAGTCCAGATACTCTCTGTCAGCAGCTGTCCCGAGATAGACTGGTCTGGTAACCTTATCCCCAGTGGTTAAAAACACAAAGCACTTTTCTTTGCTGTGTCCTATACATACACCTACGGCCAGATGGAAATCTGGTTTATGACATTTTATAGCTTTATAACATTTCCTGTCTCACCATGACATCACTTTGCCCCAAGCCAAGGGCTTCAAAAGGCCACAAAGGTGTTAAGAACTTAGCTTCTAAACCTTCCTCCTACCCCAGGGTATCAGGTTACCTGGTCTCCCAGGCTGCTGAAATGAAGAACTTTAACTTGATAATGAGATAATAGAAAATCCACTACTTCGATAGGGGTGGGGGTTACTATAAAGAGGCCCCTTACACTGTCAGAGCTTCCTCTCAGTAGCCTCTAAAAAGCAGTTTAAATTTTATTTCTTCCCATCTGATTTTGAAAAAACAGTCAAATGTGATTATAGCTGAGCTTTTTTTAAGTATATCATCTTCAAACAGGGTATTAAAATCTTGGAATTTAAAATCTTACTAGCTGTGTATTTTGTTGCTTTTTAAAAAATCATGAAGTGAGAATGATATAGATCAACAATAAATGAGAGTGAAATTGCCAGAGAGTTTATGAAGGGTATGATCCTTAATTAGAATGACATCCCTTCCCTTAGGCAATGCTCCGTAGACACTGTCAATACATTGAACAAGAACAGTTTAGCAGATCCATCAACATCCATTTACTGCCTGCTGCTGGGGACACAACAAGGTGGAAGGGATGGCCCAGCACCCTTGAGACCTTATAGTCTAGTCTGAGACGCTGGGAGGGGATTGAACAAAAACGTGGACCCGTGGTGGTGCAGTGGTAACCCAATTGGACCCACATTGGAAAGGTCCTAGGTTCACGTCCTGAAACCTCTCTGAGCACTCCAGGTGCACACACACACATGCTATGATCTGGGCTGATTGAGATGTAGGGAGGATTATAGTACATGAACTGAGTGGTGAGACCTGTTTCTCTGTTTCTCCTCGTAGAAAAAAAATAAATAAATGACCTTAAAAAAAATAAAAAGGAGCTGGCAGGTGGTGTGGTGGTTAAGGTGCTGGACTCCCACGTGGCCCACCATGGTTCAAGTCCCAGACCTGGCAGCTTGCTTTCTCACTTTCCATCTCTCTTTCTCTCTGTCTGTTTCTTCCTGGTCAAAATAAATAATAATAATAATAAATAGAATTAAATAAATAATACTTTTTTAAAAATTAAAAAGAAGTTACCTCCACCAAAAGGTTGCCAACCAAAGCAACATGTGCTGGATACCACACAAATGTGCCAGTCATTCTGGGAGAGGCTATGGAGGGATGGGACAGAAGTGGTGAGGGGGGAGCAGGAAGACTTTTCAAAGGGAACGAGACTTCACCTAGGCTGTAAGGAAGGAAAGAATTTAGACAGTGAGCAGGTGGACTTTCTGGGTGAGGATATAGAATAAATGTGTATGTTCTATTTAGGCAAATGAAGTTTATAATTAGCCAGATTCAAATACCCTCACACTTTTCAACATATAAAGAGAAAAATGTGTTGCTCAACTCGGAAATTAGCAGAGAAACACTTGGGTCTGCTGTTTGGGGCCTGTGTCTCTCCGTCGAAGTTCAGCCAAGGTCATACAGGAGTAAATGTCCACTACATTTACTCTAACAAGATGTTCCAATTAAGGCCCTAATATGCCATCATAACAGCACAAATTTTATTAAAACCATCCACTGTAACTTAAGTTTTGAGATGAATGGATTTTCTAAGAAAGCAACAATATTATGCCACAGTGGTAAAATCCCAAGAAGGAGAAAAACAACACAGAGTTCATACTGTGAAGCAGTGGTTGGCAACCCTGGCTTCATTTTAGAATTATCTGGGGAGCCTTCAAAAATACCAATGCTAGGGCTACACCTCATACCAATTAAATCACAGCCCCCAGGGCATCAGTATTTAAATGAAAAATACCAGTGATTCTAATTCATTCTCTCGACAAATATTTTCTGAGTGCCTACCACAAACCATGCATTGTTCTAAGGACTGATGGTAAAATGGTGAACCAAATAGACCCTCCCTGTCCCATCCAAAAAAAAATACTCTCATACATTTCACTTTGTAACAGGAAGGAGCAAGTAGACAAGCAAATTAAGTTGGCAAAATATACACGTTAACAAACTGAACACAGGTCCAGCAGGTGGCTTGGAGGTTAAGGCACTAGAGTCCAGACAGCTGACTGCAGGGTTGGAATTCCATATCCAGTAACCTGAAAATCACACCAGGTGCATGTGTGTGCATGGCCAAAATCCTGAGAAGGGATGGCAGCATGGCCATGCTCCCCACCTGGGGGGATCATTTCTCTCTCTCTTTTTGGGGGAGTGTACTTGCTCTATAACAAAAAACAAACAAACAAACCTGATCAAGTGGGGCCAGCCCCATAGCAGAGCAGTTGAGTTCTGTGTGCACAGAAAGCTGGATCCCATATGGTCAACTGTGGTTTGAATCTCCATCCTAGAGGCTAGAAAAACTTCCGGGGTGCATGTGAGTGTGTGACTCAAACCCTGACTGAATGTGAAAATGGACAAGGGACTGCACCATGACCATGCCCTATTAAGGGATGCTTTCTCTCTCTCTGGCAAGTGCACGTGCCCTTTGGCAGCTGGAAGAAAGAAAAAAATAAAAAGCTGACAACATACTGAGGAGACAATAAAGCTGAGAAGGTAGATATGAAGTCTTGGGTTGGAGTGCAGTGGCACAGGAGACTTTACCAAGGGTGACCTTTGAATTAAGACTTGAAGAAGGTGAGGGAGAACTCAGCATTCCAGGGAAAGAAAGAGAACAGCAATTACAATGGCCCTGAGTCTGTAGCACACCAGCATAGCTAGAATTGAAAGACTGTAAGTGATAAAGTCAAGCTGAACAGTGGCATGGTGGTCTAGACAGCTGAATTCCACATGGCTGACAGCATGGTTTGAATCTTGGACCCAGGTGAAAAACACATTGGGCCTAGGACCACCAGATGGCATAATGATTACGTTGCTTGACTCCCACATGGCCAACTGCAATTTGAGTCCCTGACCTATTGGCTTGAAACTCATGTCAGGTGCATGTGTGTATGCACCCAAGATCCTGAGAGGAGAATGGAAAAGAAAGGATTGTGGCATGGCTATCCTCCCTGGGGTGTGATTTCTCACTTTCTGTATTTCTGCTTCTCTCGGTCTCTCCAGGGAGTGCCTGCACCCTATAGCAAAAATCTCTCAAAAGAAGAAAGAAGGAAAAAAAAAAAGAAAGAAAGAGAAAGAGAGAAAGAGAGAGAGAGAGAAAGAAAGAAAGAAAGAAAGAAAAGAGAGGAAGAAAGAGAGGAAGAACATGAGAGACGAAACATACTGGGAATGAGTGCATGTGTGTACATGCCCCAAATCCCAAGAGAAAAATGGAGGAAAAGGAAGGAATTGTGTCATCGCCAACCCCACAGGAGGTGATTTCTCACTTTCTTTTTCTCTCTGGTGAGTGAATGCACCCTATTGCAAATTTTTAAAAAGAGTCTGGCTTTTACTTTAAGATGGGAAGCTACTGGGAAGGTCTGAGCAGAGAATTGACATGAAATTACTTACATTTTACTGGACTCATTCTGGCTGCTTGGTTGAAAACCGTCTATGAGGAGAAAGGAAAAGCATAGCAATTGAAAAATTCTTAAAATAATTCAGTTAAGAGATGAAGATAGCTTGAATAAGGGGAGAAATGATGAACAGTGGTTAGATAAACTAGATTTTTATTTTGAGAGAGTTTTTTTTAGAATTATTTAATTTGATTTATTATTATTTAAAATTTTTTTTTTTCTATAGAGCACATGTGCTCATCAGAGAAATACAGAGAGAGAAGAAGAGTTAGAAAGCAAGCCACCAGGTCCAGGATGCAAACCTCAGTTGGCATGTGTGAGTCCACCACTCCGATCTCCACATCACTGGCTGGCCCCTAGAGAGAGATTTTTGCTATAGGGCACATGCACTCACTAAAGAGACAGAAAGTGAGAAATCACTCCCCAGGGGGAATGACCATGCTGCAATCCCTTCTCCTCCATTCTCCTCTTGGGATTTTGGGCAAGCCCACACATGCACCCAGTGTGAATTTTAAGCCATTGAATCTGGGACTTGAACCATGGTGAACTACATAGGAGTCCAGTGACATAACAATTATGTCATGTACTGGTCCCAGATTCTAGATATGTTTTAAAGAACTAAGCAGAGATGGAGCATCTGGAATGGACAAGGTGGGCATCAGGAATTCAGTATTAGATGTGACAGTTTGAGATGACCTTCAGACCTTCAGTGGCGATGCCAAGGAGGTAATTACGTACTCAAGCAGACAAGGCGGAGGTATACCAGCTTACAAATGGCATATAAAGCCTTGAGAATGACTGACATGACAGATAGGAATCACAGAAAAGAAGCTTAAGTACTGAGTTCAGGACCCTCCAGCATTAGGAGGTCACAGAGAAGACAGATACCCAAGGGAGAACTGCTGCTGGTACACAAGGAGAAACACCTAGAGAGTTTGGTGTTCAGAGAACCAAGGTACAGTCAGTTTCAAGGACAAAGGAGGGATGAACTGTGTGTGTCAAATGCTTTGAAAGCTCAAATAAAAGGCTCAGAATTGATTCTTGGCCTTAGCAAATGTGGACATCATTAGTGACCTTGATAACAGCAGTTTATAGTGGACAGTGGGGTGGAAAACCACTTTTCAAAGGGGTCATGTTCTTCTAGATTTAGTTTAAAACATACTGAATGTTTGTCTTCCCTACTAGAATCTAAGGGTCTAGCACACAGAGGGCTCAAATAAATATTTGCTTTACTGACGAAATGAATGCGACTGTACAAGTACAATGTTCTTTAGGCAGCCATACAGTCATTTAACATAATCAGTGTGGTCATCTTTCCATTTGGAAAAAAATTGTTTATGAGAGGATAACTGTCTTTGAATTTAATTATAGAGAGCACTTGTGTACACATGAAGGGAGGAGCACTTTTTTTTTTTTAATTTTAACTTTTGGTATAAGATACATGTGCTCATCAGGGAGAGACAGAGGGAGAGGGAAACTGAGAAATCACCCTCCAAGGGAAATGGCCATGATGCAATCCCTTCTCCTCTCAGGATTTTGGGCATGCACACACATGGTTTCAAGCTGACTGGGATCCCAACCCTTGGTTGGCCATGTGGCTTCTAGCACTGCAGTTCAGTTTGCTATTGACAGCACCACCATGCTGGGCCTGGAAAGATAACTCTTAAGAGGCTTCTGTCAGGAGATTCATCTCCCTATACCTCCTAAGTCAAAACTAGCACTACCTCTCAGATTGCCTACCTCCCGCAATAGAGTATTTGTCTCTGAAGGGCAGGACCATTTCAGAATATGGGGATCTTCACAAATTAGCTATAAGGATGACCTGAAGTATAGTCAGGTTCTTTTCTGCAACCCAAACCTACGGGTCTGACACTAATGCCATTCATTTAAAAACTCTTCATGAAAGGTTTACTGTTACAGGTACTACATTAGATGTTGAGTCACAGCGTCAGGCGGTATAATCTATGGCTAGAAAACCTTCCAGTCTAATATCTCTGACCCACAGGCATAAACTCAAGATGTGACTCTGGCTCACTTTGGACTGCAGTTCATGTCCTCAACCAAACCCACAGGCAAAGGAGCACAATGTCGCACATCCCCCATTTCACTCAGTCCCAGAAAGATATGAGCAAATATACCAAAGGAGATCTTAGCCAGTTCCAAGTCCCGAACAAAAGTGAGGTCCAGGAGGACCTTTTCTATGTTCTGTTCTCCATTTTTTCCTCCTCTTGAGTCCAGAAGACAGTTAAACAATTTGATAGGATTGATAAATCAAAGACACCTAAATTTTATTGTATTACTTATGCATAGAATGTGAACTCGATAAATCTTTCCTCTATGTAGTACATACCAAATAAATACTAGTTGAATGAAACGGAAAACAAAAAAAGTTGGTTTGGGAGTATTGAGGACAAAGTATAAGCTCTAGGAGAAAAGTTAGCCTCCCATGGAGAGGAAAATATTGTGTCCTTCAAATGTTTGCTGAGCTTTCACAGTTTTCAATGGCTTTATAAGAGGTTATCCACCTCCTGTCTGCAAGACTGCCATTGTTATAAAAGCTTCCATGCTGTGTCAAGTTGATGATAATAGTTGAGGGAGTTATTTAAAGATAGTAAGTCAGGCCCAAACATGGTGGTTCAAGCAGTAGGACACTGCTGTTTAGGACTGGAGTCACATGGGAGGTCCAGATTCAGATCCTGGACCAACCAGAATGGGCCATAGCACCCACCTGAAATTCTGGCTCAATGGGAGGCTTGGGCAGAGAACTGCAACAGCTATATCTGATCAAAAATGCCTCTCTCTCTCTCTTTTCTCCATACCCCTTTACACTGTGTCTCATTTAAAAAAAAAAAAAAGAAAGAAAGAAAGAAAGATAGACAGACAGAAAGATAGACAGACAGAAAGAAAAAATAAATCTAAGCATCTAAGTTTGCAGGTTCCAGCATGGATTTTAACAGTGGAAACTGGGAAGCACCTCTTACTCCAAATAAAAACCGTAGTGGGTGATGATATTCTGCATAAGAATAGCACATAAAATTCAGGCCAGCCAGTGGTATGGTGGTTAGGGTAGCTGGATCCTACATGGCCAACTTCATGGTTTGAGTGGCTTGAAGAACACACTGAAAATGTGCCTGTGTGCCCAGAAATCCTGAAAGGAGAGAGAAATGGAGAAGGAATTGTGGCGTGACCATTTTCCATGAGGATGCTTTCTCACTTTCCTTCTCTCCTTGTCTCTCTTTGGGGAGCACATGAACCCTCTGGCAAACTTAAATATAAAATAAAATAAATCATCCCAGGTTCCATTGTGATTACCTACCTGCCTATAAACAGGAACAATGAGCAGCTCCTCTCTG
Organism: Tupaia belangeri chinensis; assembly: GCF_000334495.1. NCBI lineage: Eukaryota > Metazoa > Chordata > Mammalia > Scandentia > Tupaiidae > Tupaia > Tupaia belangeri. The sequence goes on along the minus strand of NW_006159715.1, from coordinate 2,164,475 downwards.
GTTTATGCTAAAAATAAAGGTTACTACCAATGAGTGACACTTTACATGCACAACCCTCAGGCAAAGTTCTGGTTACCATAGCAAACCCCCCACTCATGACAGCAGAGGTGAAATGCATGACGTATCAAATGGCCAGTGCTCTGCCTTCCTTCAGGAAAGCAGCTATATTTGCCAGATACACTCATCAGTCACTCTAGGCCTTTCTACAAAGAAAACCCCCACCTACATTTGTCACAATTACGATTTGCCTAAAATAGTTTTGTCTGATGCTTACTTACTTGGATGCTGATATAATTCCCAAAATGAAACTTTTTTTTTCATTGCCAGAAGGTACATGAGAGAAAGTATCCCCCAATGGGGTGTGATCATGCTGTAATTTCATCTCCTCCATTTCTCCATCCAATCAAGATTTTGGGCATGCATACACATGCACCTATCATGTTTCCCAAGCCTCTAGTAATTACTTAGATTCAAACTGTGGTTAGCCATGTGGGTTATGACTCCCTTGACTACTGTGCTACAGGTCAGCACCAGTTGGAACTTATTTTTAAAAGGAGGTCTAACAACAGGGAAGAAAACAATAAAAATTGCTTTTTCATTCTCCCCAGTATGTGAATTTGGAGACTCATATCTGGCAAGAACTCATCTTTTGTCTTCTTTCATGACTGGCTCAAAGCTAGTGACATAGAAATAGACCACCAGTCTTTTAGTAAGACCCAACCTTCTCTCCCTAGGGCTTTATCAACTGTAAAGAGAAGTGGATGCAGAAAAGACCAAACTAGGGACAAGCAGTTGGCATAATGGCTATGTTGCTGGACTCCCATGCAGTCAACCATGGTTTGAGTCCCAGACCAGATGGCTTAAACTCATGCTGGGCACATGTGTGTACATGCCCAAGATCCAGAGAAGATAATGGAGTAGGAATTACAGCATGGCCACCCTTTCTGGGGTGTGATTTCTCATTTTCTGTCTGTCTCTCTATTTCCCTGGTGAGCGCAGAATATACCAGAAATCTCCCTATACCAGAAACCTCCCCCCCCCCCCCCAATAAAAAAAGAAAGAAAGAAAAGACAAAACCTAGATGTTTGTGTAAAAGAAAAACCAGGAAGAGGAAGCCTCAGGGCTTATTCTGAATAAAAGTCAATTTTACTCCTGCATATGAGGACTCAGCCTGGTCATCTCTGCTTTTCCTTTAAGGATTCAAAGAAACCTTGTTGCTAAAGCACAGAAAGTTTTGAATCTCAAAGTCCCAAAGTAGAGAAAAGATAATGAATTTCTTAGCGTCTCAAGGGTAAGTCCCTGGCCAACTTTCAAAAAAAATATTAGAGGACCTCAAGAAGCTCATAAAGAAGAAAGAAAGAAAGAGAGAGAGAGAGAGAGAGAAAGAAAAAGAGAGAAAGAGAGAGAGAAAGAGAGAAAGAGAGGAAAGAAAGAAAGAAAGAAAGAAAGAAAGAAAGAAAGAAAGAAAGAAAGAAAGAAAGAAAGAAAGAAAAATTAAAATAAGTTAATTTTGGTGCCAAAAAAATAAAAATGAAATCCATCATAGTTTTTCATGGTATGCATTTTCCATGAACTTTGTGAAGACCTTTCTTAGTACATTTAGATATGAATTAAGTATATTTCTTTTCCATGAGTTAATAATCTGTGTTTTGAGTTTACGAGCAGGAAAATTAGATAGAAAGCTCAAAGTTATGGCCAGCAGAGTTAAGGTGGCTGGATCCCACATGGCTGACTGCATAGTTCCAGACCTCCATGTGGGTGCGTGCATACTCAAAATCCCAAGAGGAACATGAAGAAGAGATTGTGCTATGGTCATTACTTCTGGGAGATGCTTTCTCATTTTCCATCTCTTTCTATCTCTGTTTCCAATGAGTGCATGAGCCCTATAGCAGGAAAAAAAAAAGAAGAAAGGAAGAAAGGAAGAAAGGAAGAAAGGAAGAAAGGAAGAAAGGAAGAAAGGAAGAAAGAAAGAAAGAAAGAAAGAAAGAAAGAAAGAAAGAAAGAAAGAAAGAAAGAAAGAAAGAGAGAGAGGGAGGGAGGGAGGGAGGGAGAGAGAGAAAGAAAAGAAAGAGAACTCAAGAAAACTCAGAGACTTTAGGGTCCCTGGGAAGTTCCTGCTTCTTAGAGATTCTGTATGGAACAGTGCTTGAGAACACAGAAGGCAGAGCCATCTGGATTAAAATTCCCGCTCCAACTCTTAATAGATGTGTAACCTCAGGCAAGTCATTTACTCTTTCTAAGTTTCTGAAAAAATAGGGATAACTGGGAACAAGGCCTTAACTGCTTTAAGTGCTTGATGTGTTCAACATATAGTTGTTGTGTATCTACTATATACCAATACTGTCGTCAGCACTTGAGACACACAGGCCAAACAAGGTCTTCACTTAATGGCGTTTACATTTCAATAGGTAAGAAAAATAATCAAAGACTTATTGTTTCTTTGGTTTCTTTTGCTAAAGGGTATGTGTCTTCACCAGAGATAGAGAGATAAGAAAAAGCACCTCCTTTTGGAAAACAGTCACATCATAATCCTTACTCCTTTATTTCTCCTTCATGTTGGAATCTGGAGCATGCACACACACATGCCAGCATGTTATTCAGGCCATCAGGTCTGGGATTTAAACCACACTGTCAGCCATATGAGATCTGGTTGCCTTAACCGTTAAACCCCAGAGCTGGCCCTAAAGACTATTTAAACAGAACAGGAGGCATGGAGTAGAAGACCTGAGGGTGGCCATTTTAGATCTGTCAGTAGGGAAGACACCTGTGAAGATCTGGGGAAAGAAGATTTCAAGAAGAGGATGGGCCTGATATGGGACAGGACATAATGTGTTCCAGAACTGGAAGAAGGATGGTATGTCTAGGCACATAGAGGAGGCAATGAGAGGGAAGAAAGTCATGGGAGGGGTGGGTCAGGGCCAGTGGCCTGGATTGTGCCTGTATGGCAACAAGAAATCCAGTTTTAAGCTAGAGAGTGACCTGACTTAATCTGTATTTTATTTCTCTTGTAGTTATACTCATGTTTAAACTTTAAAAAAAAATTCTTTTTTGAGAGGTGTTTGCTATAGGGCATGTATGTTCACCAGAAAGACAGACAGAGACAGAGAGACAGAAAGTGAGAAATCACCCCTCCCCTCCAGGGGGATGGCCACACCACAATCCCTTCTCCTCCAATCTCCTCTGGAGATCTTGGGAATGCACACACACTCACCCAGTGTAAGTTTAAGCCACCAGATTTGGGACTCAAACCGTGGTTGACTACATGGGAGTCCAGCGACATAGCCATCATGCCAACTGCTGGTCCCAAACTGTAAAAAAAAATTAATTGTCACATAATAATTGTACATCCTTACGAGTTACTGTGTAGTAATTTGATACATGCATACAATATGTAATGCTTAAAATGGGATAATTAGCCTATCATTTGCCTCAAACATTTATTATTTCTTTGTGTTGAAGACATTCAAAATCTTCCCTTCTAGCATTTTGAAATTTACAATAAACTATGGTTAAATATAGTCACCTTACTATCGAACACTAGAAATTAATTCTCCTAATTCTACTTTTATATCTGTTTGCCAATCTTATTCTATCTCCTCCTCTTAAGCAGCCTCTGGTAATCCCTATTCTATTCTTTGCTTCTATGAAATCAATATTTTTTAGGGTTCACATATAAGTGAGTAATATTTGTCTTTCTGTGCCTGGCTTATTTCACTTGACATCATTTCTTCCAGGTTCATTCATGTTGCCACAAGTGACAAAGAGTTCCTTCTTTTTTATGGCTGAATAGTGTCCCATTGTATAATCCCACTGTGTACATGGAGTCCACATTTTCTTTATTAATTTGTCTGCTGACAGACATTTAATAGATTCCATACCTTGGCTATTGTGAACAGTTCTTTTGGATACAAAACCAGTAGTGGGTCGCTGGATTGTGTGGTGGTTCTCTTTTTAGTTTTTCAAGGAACCTCTGTAGTACTTTCCATAAATGGCTGTACTAATTTACATTCCCACCAACAGTGTAGGAGGGTTCCCTTTTCACCACATCCTTGCCAGCATTTGTTATTTCTTGTCTTTTTGTTAAACTGTATTTTAAGAGATCCCTCTGGGTTGCAGGGAGGAAGAAAAAGGTGAAATACAGAGATTTTTAAGAGCAAATGAAAATACTTTGTATGATATTGTAATGGTGGATTCATGTTATTATACATTTGCCCAAATCTGTAGAATGAAAACACCAAGAGTGGATCCTACTCTAAACTATGAACTTTGGATGATAGTGACATGTCAATGTAGGCTCATCCATTGTAAACATGTACTATTCTAGTGGGGCATGTTGGTAACAGAGAAGTGGGGGCAGGAGGTATATGGGAAGTCTATACTTTTCTCTCAATTTGTCTATGAATCTAAAACTATTCTTTAAAAAGTTAAAAAACAAACAAACAAAAACTTTGACTTCTTAGAAGAGTAAGGACTTGTGGGTCAAGAATGTCTTCAGGAGGCCCAGTTAGAAGACTACTGCAAGGGTCCAGGGACAAGATGGCAATAACTTTAACTAAAGTGACTGCCATGGAAGAGGGGAGAATAGGACTTACTCATGGGTTTGTTTGCAGAGTGTGAGTAAAAGAAAAAAATAGTGATTTTCAGACCTTATAATGAACCTTTGGATGGATGGTGGTACCAGTTAGTGAAATGGAAGGAAGAAATGAAAAGAATTAGCCTAAGGAAGAAATACCAAGGATTTTGGTCATGGTAGGTTTGGGATACCTATAACACACCTATGTGGAGAGGTTAAGTAGGCAATGGGGCATACACTTTCAGAACTCAGGGGGGAGGTCATGGCTAGAGACATTAATTTGGGAGGCAATAGCACATACATGGTAGATAAAGTTGAGGCTGTTTAGATCTCCCTAGTAGGGAAAATGGCCAGAGAAGAAGACCCAACATCATGTCCTGGTACAATATCATAAAACAATAAATATTAGTTGTTTTTGTTATTTTTAATACAATGGAAAGGAGAATGTCATCTACTGTCATTAGCTTTGTTTCAGCCATCTATCTCTCCATCCTGCCACCTACTCATACACTAAATAATCATTGAGCATACCTATTGAGAGACAGTAGAGGGCAGTAGTCAAGAATAGAGCCAGGTTGCTATATTTCAATGTCAGTTCCACCAATTCCTAGCTGTGTAGTCTTGAAGAATTTGCTTAATCATGTTGTATCACCATTTCTCCATTTGCAAAAGGAGCTGTGTTGGGTCGAACAGTGGCTTCCAAAAAGATATGTCCACATACCAGAACCTGTGAAGATAATCTTATTCGGCAAAAAGAGCTTTGCAGATGTAATTAGATTAAGGATCTCAAGATAGGATCATCCTGGATTATCCAAGTAGCCCTAAACCCAATGATAATTGTCCTTATAATAGATACATAAAGTAGAAGTATGCAGATATGAGAGAAGACAATGCAGATGTATGGAGGGGAAGGTGGTGTGAAGACAGGGCAAAGCCTGGAGTACAGCAGTCTCAAGGAAGGTTGACAGCCACTAGACACTGTTAGCGGCAAAGAAGGATTCTCTCCTAGAGCCTCCAGAGAGAGCATGGCCTTGCCAACACCTCTATTTTAGACTTCTGACCTCTAGAACTTCAGGAGAATAAATTTCTGTTGTTTGGAGCCAGTAAGTTTATACTACTCTATTATGGCAGCCCCAGAAAACTAGCATGGGGATAATAACAGTATGTACCTCATTGGGTTGTTATGCGAATTAAGAGTTAACACGCATAAAGTGTCTAAGCGGTCCCTGCCAAATAGTAAACATTCATACAATTTTAATTTTTACCTGTATGCTAGACATTGAACTGGATCCTAAAGAACAAGGGAAAAAGTACCTCTTCAGAGATCCTCAAGATGGCGCCCTGGAAGTTGAGCAAGTGAGGGACCAAAAGGTGGGAAGGGTGCTCAGGGGCCCAACTTCCAGTTCCCCAAACTGCTGACCATCACTCCATTGCAGTCATGAATAAGGAAATCAATCAGCCTTACATCTGCTCGTGTTTTTAAGGTGGAGTAGAAGGGCCAGAAGGGGGTTAACGCAGTCCTTCACGGTACCTTCCTCACTGCACACCATCTCACAGCCTGCTCCCTCTTGAGAATCCAGGCTGGTGAGGACACTTGGAGCACATTTTCTGGGGACAGCTGTCTCTTCTTTCAGCCTAATAATACTGGGAATAACAGTGACCAGGGCGGGATAGGAGTGGAGAGGGAACAGTGGCAAACTATAGAGGAAAGTGACACCAATTTCGAATGCTGAGTGATTTTATAATAATATTTGCATGGCTGCTTTAGCCTTGGAAGTTAATTTTCTTCACCAGGAGACCCATATAGCACAATCTCATTTTACCCAAATCTCCATAAAAGACACCATGCCAAAAAGAGGGGAGGAGGAGGGAATCCAACTGAAACAGCTGAAATCAGGCATTTTATAAGTATCCATTGGCCAACATACAAAAATGTAAAGAGTTTATTGACATTTTGCTTTATTAAACTTGGCTCCATTCTCATCTTCTTAGGTGTGGAAAAAGAAATGTTCGAACACTTGAAGAGAATTTGTGATTCTATTTGATCATGTGCGTACAAGCATAAGAAGTGTCAGGGCCCACTTGGTATTATAGGTATGGAGAGGTCAGGTGATTGAAGACACTTCTAGTGGAATTACAGTGACATCCTAAGTCGTGTACGCAGGACAAGCCAGGTTCACCTTAGTCAGGTGATTGAAAAGTGCTGGCCTTTCAGGAAAGGACAAAAGAATCAGTGTTCATTCTGTTTTCTCCCTAGGTATCCCAAGATCTCTTAAAGAGGCACTGTGGCCAGACAAGCCCCAGGAGGGCCAAGCTCACTGGCACCTTCTCTCCTCCCTCCAGCTAGAAGCCTGGAGGTTTCTGCAGTTTACCACCCTCCCCCTGTTGAGTGCAGCATGATCCAAAATTACTGTCTCTTCTGCCCTCCTCCCAGTACAACTTCTGTCTCAGTGGGCAGGACCCAGCCAGGAGCCAACTCTGGATTTCCATGAACTAAGTATACCCCTGCTCGTGGTAGGAATCCATTCTGCATTGTATGAGTGCTTCTTTATTTTTAGCAAAGCAGGATGATCACTGTTCTGAAGCCAGAACAACAGGGCGGTGTGTTTTAACTTGGATGATTCGGCTGAGGTAGCAGAGTTAAAGTCTAGTGCTTGCAAAGCCAAGTACTAGAGGTGTCCAAGTGTTGATAAAAATGAGACCAGGACTCGCTCAGCTCAAATCCATTTCCACTGCTGCTAAAACACTTCAAAGGACCCAGACTGGGGCATCATTCTGTTAGGGCCCAATACACCATGGAAGTCAATCCTCAGGAAGCCGTCAAAACACCACAGATCCTATCTGGAAGGAGTTAGATTTACCGTAACCTGAAGGCACGGGATTAGATTATGCTCTTTAAAGGACTTGCAGATGATTAAGAGTTTGTGGTTTTTAAATCCTCTCTTGGATATCTGGGAATTTCAGGCTGCTTCAGAAAACAAAACTTCCCCTATCTCTATCTCCTTGCTTGTTATTTCACCCAATATTTCTTGCAACAATAGTATGTACGAAATTAGTCCTCTACATGTTTAAAGTCAGTTACACCCACCTTGCTTTTCTAAAACCTAGTCCTGTGTCCTAGAGTGCTTGATGAACCACTGAAACAGTCTATAGCCTAAAACAAATAATCCAAGAATAATTTAATCGGCCAGCTGTTCAAAGCTATGTGATTTCATTAGATTGCTTCATAAAAAGAGTTAAGAAGCTTAAGTTTTTGATTTTCTGCAAGTTAATAGCCCAACTACCGTTCACTTAGAATGTATTCATGTAGGTAATGCAGTCACAAACAGCCAGGACCTCTCAGAAATGGGGACAGTTCCCCTGCCGGCTGCAAGAGATGCTATTGGCCTCTGAGGGAGGCCACAGCCAGGGTCAGGCCTCTTCCCAGAGCTGAGAGACTTAAAATGTGTTTTTTCCACACACTTAGTGTCTTAACAAGTCATCTCTTGGCTCAGCCTTATGAGACCACAAAGGACCTCTTCAACTATTGAGGTTTCAAGCCGTAAATGCTCCCAGTGTTTTCTTGAACCCATTTGTAAACAGAATGCAGAACTTTTAGCTCATCGACAGTCAGATTGAATGAGATGACCTACCTGGCTTCAACTCTTCCTACTGCCCAGAACCTATGAGAAACACATTCTTTCCCAAGTCTATCTTCCTTCTATTTCTAGAATATGCATATTATGAAATCGAGAATTTAAAATTGGGGATGGACAGTGGCACAGCATAAAACACAATGCTCTGTGAGGCTGACCCACATGAGAAGAAGGTTCTGGGGTTTGCATCAGAGACTCTCTGAGTATGCCCATATTCCAAGGCCAGCTGAGGTTGGGGAGTAAATTAAAAATTTTTAAGTGCCAAAAAGGGACACTGTATATGCAAACAACATAGCAAAAGAACAACATAATCTAGGTGGAATATAAAGAATGGGAAAAATGTTTTCTATACTTTTGGTTCCTTAAACAACATCTCAGTTAATTTGGCACATGTCTGTTGAGTGTTTAGTCAATGAAGTGCTCCTTTCTTCCCCTCTTCACTAGTAAGTGAGAATATTTATCCCATCTTTTTAAGTCGAATCAAAGACCCATTAATAAAACCAAGGGATACATAGACTTAATTCTTCCTCTTCCACCTACATCTAGTACCACTGACGCTGAAAGACAACAGTTCTCCCGATCAAGCCACTGTGGATCGTGATTCTGGTTCCAGTTCTCTGTTTTTGAGGAAGTCTCAGTGTCCTCAAATGCAGGAACTGGGACGTGTAAATGTACCGGCCTCTTCTAAACCACAGGTGACAGGGGAGACTTTGGGTTCTCCCTGTTCTGAGCAGAGAGATCTTTGCTGGATCTTCGCATAAGAGAGAGCAATGAAATACAGTGTAGACACCGCAAGGAGCCAGCAGATGAAAAGGCAAACACTCCAAAGATTTGTGTGAAAGGTGCCAACAGGGAGGCCAGACTGCTAGAGCTGTCCAAAGCTTGGCATCCAGAGCTGAAAGAAGCTTCTGTTGAATCTGCTGAAAAGTCTGTCTTCTACAGTCAACTGGGCTTGCACTGACAGGTGAGACGTTTATTCATTTCTCAACACTGTTGGAAAGGACCCACTATGCACTAGACACTGGCGTTGAGGGACTTGCATACACACCTCAGAGTCTCTTTTGACTCCTCCTAAGAACCTGGGAAGTTCCAGGTTGTACCAGTTTTACACAAGAGCAGACAGAGGCTCTGAAATTTCCAATGATCTGGCCAGCGAGAAGTTCTCTATACTACTAGGACCCCAGCCAAAGTCTCCAACCCATTCAGGAATTCCTCCATTCCCTCCTGGCTGCCTCAGATGGTGCCAGGTGCCAGATTCACCTCCCCTGGCCCCAGTCTCCCAGCCTCACGAAGTGCCCTCCCAGCTCTCAGCAATGGCTCCTCTTGTTTTAGTGAGAAGACCTACCATGTCCTTCTTTGGCGGCATGGCAGCCTCGCTCTCTGCAATGTCTCGCCCAACCTCTACTTCCTCCTGCCTCCAGGGAAGGCAGATGCTAGCCTTCCCCTGCACTTGGTTGTCTCTGGCCTCTTGCTTCCCAAACAGCCTGCACCTTGCTTCTGCATTTTCTTCCACTTCTCTTTTGTTTACTGAACAGTCCTGGGAATGGACATTGGAGGACACTTCTGAATAAACCTCCCCTCAATGCTACCACCTCCTCAAAATACTCTGGATTATTTTTAACCAGCATATTGTGAATCCAATATTCTATGCTTTCCAATTTCACTGTTAGGCCAATAACTTTCTTCTTTATCCCTTGCAACCTGGCTCTGCTGCCATCTGTCACAGTCACTGTCCTCAGTCTCTGTCAATGGCCTTTTCTCATCATCCTTCTGGGTGCCTGCCCCTCTCAGCCCTTCCCACCACTGACCTGTCTGCCCTCCACCCTTGGGCTTGCCTGCCTAGCTCTTCTTACCTTCAAAACACAGCTCTGTCCTCAGCATCCTGCTTGGCACTGCATGGACCCTTGTGAGGGCAGAAGAAAGGAATTAAAAACTGTTGTGTCTCCCAATCTGTCCTCCTTTATTTATTTATTTATTTATTTTTAGGTATTTGCCATAAGGTGTGTGTACTTGCCAGAGAGATGGTGAGAGGGAAAGTGAGAAATCACCCCCCGGGGGGAAAGCCACTCCACAATCTCTTCTCTTTCATTTTCCTCCTAGGATTTTGGGCATGCATACACATGGACCCAGTGTGATTTTCAAACCACCAGGTCCAGAACTTGAACCATGGTTGGTTATGTGGGAGTCCAACACCTTGGCCACCACGCTACCTACTGGCCCTAAGTCTGTCTCCTTTTTTTTTGGAGAGGTTTTTGCTATAGGGTGTGTGTGCTCACCAGAAAGACAGAGAGAGACATAGAAACAGAAAGCAAGAAATCACCCCCTAGGGGGGGGTGGTCACGCTGCAATCCCTTCTCCTCCATTCTCCTCTTGCAATCTTGGGCATGCACAAACATGCGCCCGGTATGAGTTTAAGCCACCGGGTCTGGGATTTGAACTGCAGTCAACTACATGGGAGTCCAGCAACATAGACGTTACGTCAATTGCTGGTCCCAAGTCTGCCCTCTTTAAGAGATTCAGCCTGTCCTTGAATTTGGTCCTATCTTCTGAGGATTCACCTCCATTGGGAGTTTGCCCCTTGTGACTGGTGCAGTAGGAGGGACCTAGGGCCACTTTCCAACAGAGATGGCACCAGCACCATGGTCACAGTCACTCAGGCCCATATGATCTGGGCCAAGGGAATATCTGCAGCTCTGTGTTATCTTGTCCAGCCATCAGGCCAGGAGCCTCCAAGTCAGGGTTGGGTCAACACTGGACAACACCCTAGAGGCAATCAGTCCATGGGTGTGGGACGGCGGTGTTCCCTCTTCCTAATCTGTCTGTTCTTGCTTTCTAACCTGAGGAAGTTTATAGGTGACTGGTCCAGGCCTTATCTGGACCAGCGATAAGGTCCTAAAGAGAAGGAGACCCTGGAGGTGGATCTTGAAGAATAAGCAGTTCTTCAGGAGGACCAGGCTGAGAAGCTATGACAGACCCAATCCTACCACTGCCACCCAAGAAAAACAGCTTTGCAAGGGCAAAGATAGGCCAAGAGGTATAAGTGTGTGTGTGTGTGTGTGCGTGTGTGTGCATGCGTGCACGCATGCATGTGCGTGTGTCTTGAGGGACGGTAAGAGAGATGTCTGAAGAGTGAGGAGACATACAGGATTTGGAATTTATCCATAGGTCCTGGGAGTCCCTGCTAGGTTTTTACCATTCAGAGGTCATCAATAGACTTCTGAATGCTTATATGTGAGAGGACTGAGAAAGGAATCTGGATTTCTCCAGGGTTCTCGATGGTCAGATTTTAAACCCCAAATGCCCTGTTCGGACCACTGTGTAATCATGACCATAAACTGCAGATGATCTTTGTTTCTTCTCCAAATCCAGAGCCAACCAGTGCCCACACCTCAAGGCCATGTCTATGAGTCTGTCTTCCCTAGCCTGCTGTCACTCACAGCTCATCCCTTCACTACCTCCCTCAACCTCATGGGGCCCCTCCCCCTAATCCCTCCCCAGTCCCATGCTGCAAGCAATCAGATTCATCACCCTGAAGCACATATTTGATCATGACAGCCACTTGCAAAAATCCCAGACAGGAGCCAGATGTTGGTGCGGTGATAAAACGTCCCACTCTACAAGGTTGACCCACGTGGGAAGATTGAGGTCTGTGTCTGGAGCCCTCTCTGAATATGCCGGGATGCACATGCCAGGGATCCAGGGCTGGCTGAGGCTGTGGGTGGATCCCAGCGTCAAGGCCCTCTGGAGGTTCTCTCTCCTCTCCCATCTTTGTCTCGCTTACTGATGGAAGACATAAATAAACTTAAAAAAAATAAAAATCCCAGAGTTAATCCTCTGGCCTAGTGGTTAAGGGTGGTGGATCCCACATGACATGGTTTGAATCTCAGCCCCGGCAGCTTAAAAACATGTCAGGCACACGTGCATGAGTGCATCTTAGCAGGATGGAGAAGTGGAAGAGAAAGGATTGTGGTGTGACCTTATCCCACAGTGAGGGAGAGATGCTGGAGAACACACACGCTCTGTAACTTAAAAAAAATAAACACACACACACACACACAATCCCAAACATCTCCTGAAATCTGGGAAAGTAAGTGCCTCCAAATCCTTAGCTGAGCCTCTTCCTCCACAGCACTTTTAGGCTCTGGTTCTAAGTCAGGTTGAACCTCTGCAAGCACTTCATCTACCTAGGACCTCCTACACAAAGTCTTTCAAATGGCCTCAATCAATAGTGACCTCTTTCTCCCCCATTCCCAAGAGGTTCTATTGGAACCATTCTTCAGGTGCTTCATTCATTCCATCATCCCTTCATTTGCTCATCCAATAAACACAGGGGCCCACCACATGCCACGTGTGCACTGGTTAGCATCATAGCACTCACCGTACTTCTCTCACTTCTCCTGCCAGACTAAAACGGAGACAGCAGGGGAAGGAGCCTCCTCCATCCACGCACGTTCCCTGGAACCTTAGCGCCAGTCCTCCCGCCCCTCCAGCAAACCTCAGGTACTCCAAAAATAAAATGATTCAAATGAATAGAGAAATGATCACAAGTTTCCTTAAATAGTAAACTGCTGGAAAGAGCATGCAAAATCAATGCTGGTGATAGATTTCAAGTACAATTCAATATTTTTCCAGGAGCATATTAACTATGTCAAGAGAGTTGCATTTATAAACTTTACACGACTCTGATTCTTCCCCTCCCAGAACCTGCCACCCCCTCGCTCCTACACCTATCCCCCACAACACACACACACACACACACACACACACACACACACACACACGCCTTGCTAGTTATTCTAGGAGCAACAGCTCTTGGCCCATCCTAATGGAAGAAGGAATTGCTCAAGGCAGAATAGCCACCTACAGCCAGGGGTGTGTTCTGAGACATTCTATTCTGCCCCCACCAGCAACTTCCCACACCACACCTGCCAACCTGAACCTGCCTGACCCCCATCCCAAAGTGAAAGACCAGAAAAGCTGGCCCAGCAGGCACCTATAGCCCAAGCCCAGAGCAGACCCTGTGGAGGACCCCAGTGGATGACCCCAGCGGAGGAGGAGCCCTGAAGACCCAGAGGAGCTTTCTGCCAGGCAGATGCAGAGCTCAGGGACGGCTTCCTGCAGCTTCATCTTGATGTGTCAGGGGGAACACATCCACTGGAGGGACCCTACCTTTGAGAGAGCAAGAGGCTGAGCCAGCTGCAGGGGCAGACCCAGACCCAACTCCAGCCCCCCTTAACACCCTCCCCCTCAACTGCCCAGCCTCCTGCCAGCAGGTCTGGCGCTCTGGAATGCCTTCCTGTCTGGCATATCACTCTCTGCCACCGGCCCATGCCAGACCCCAGTCCTCTTCACACTCCAGGGCCCCTTATCAAGGTCTCTGCACAGATCAGGGCTGTAAGGACAGGCTTCTGACAAACTCCTGCCAGAGGTGCCGGACCTCTCCCTACTCAATTCTGCCTTGTGTTTTAATGGATTTTCCAAGCAGCTGGGAAGACTAGCACCTCGCGAAGACTTAAAATGCAAACGCGAACGAGAGCGAGAGAAAGGGAAAG
>NW_006159715.1:2149986-2150411 GCF_000334495.1 Tupaia belangeri chinensis | reverse complement strand
AAGACAGTACCTGAGGCCGGAATACCTGAGGCCGGAATACGAGACGACGGCCTAGGAACAGGGAATGACGGCACGCGGGGGCAGGGGACCCCGGCCCTGTCCTGAGCATCCCCAGCAGTGCATCTGCGGTCCAGGGCATCTCGCTGTCCTGGTCCCGCTCGGTCCGGCCCTCTCCCTTGAGTCGCGACCTCCCCGCCCCTGACCGGATGCCAGAGGAGTTTATGTAGCTCGAACGTGGGACCTCGGTTCAGCGCCCCCAACTCATTGCCTTGACGAGGCTGGGATTCCTGCCCCCAGATTTGTCACTAACTTTCCCGGACACACACGGTCTCGGGGTTGCCAAACCTTGCCCCCGACCCCCTGCCCACTCCAAGTCCCAGGTCCAGGCTGCAGCGGGACAGCCGCTTCACCTGCTGGTGGCTCGG
>NW_006159715.1:2143999-2149928 GCF_000334495.1 Tupaia belangeri chinensis | reverse complement strand
GGCCGGGGCCGGCGCACACCGGCGCTGGGAGTCTGCTCCTGGCCGCGCAGCGCTGGGGACCCGAGCCTCCAGGATGGGCGGGGATTCCCTCCCTCTGGTTGATTCGAGGGGCGGGAACTCCCTTCCTGGAGTGACAGGGACGGGGGGCGGGGATTCCCCTGCAGGAATGACAGGGTGGGCGGGGATTCCCCAGAGCAAGCCCCACGGCGGTAAGGCGTCTCTTTGGGTGAACCGAGATCTAGGTGCGCCGGCTTCAGAAACCTGGGGATCCTGGGAGGACAGGACTCGGGGAGATGGCAGCTCAGCATTTCATGCAGGCAGGGCTTGGGGCGCCATCTAGGCGGGAGCGCGCGAGGTAGGGGACTTGGAGTTGCCTGTGCATAGCGCTTTACAGAGCGTGGAGAAAAATGCCAATTGCCTTATGAAAGAATGGGTGAGAGGCCAAAGGAGACGCGAGTAGAGCTGACCACCCACCCCAGGCACGCTTGGTCCCTGGGCCTTGGACACCAACATTAATTCAGCTGTTAGGATTTCGGGGCAGGGCGCTTCTTTTCACCTCAGAGCATCTTAATCTCCCGGTTAAGCCGCTGCAGCAAATCGCAGGGTCTTGGGGCGATGGTTTTGTTTCTCGTGAGCGCTAGCCAACAACCCCTGCTGAATGGACGGTGATTGCTAATGCCAGTCGCCCTTGGCCTTGCTTCCGGTCACTCGAGGAACAGGAGCCTCAGGATTTTCAGATCCGTCCTTCCCGTGGATTTTCAGGAAGGCCTTCAAATATTTTCGGTTCTTCTTTTTTTTTTTTCTGTCATTCTTGTCATTCTGCCTACCACAGGGAGAGGATGATAAGAATATAATAGGGAGACTGCACAGCTCTGCAAATTAAGCTCTCTTAAGAGGAAAAAGCTGGTCTTTTTCAAGTGCTAGCAGATAAGAGTAAAAACATATGAAAAATTACAGAACCTGGGATAATGAATAGTTGAATAATGCTTTTGACATTTTCTGCAGAGCAGTAATTGGAAATCTTTGCTTTGGAAGAGATGGGGATGGGGCAGGGCAGGGACTGGCTGCAGCTTTGCCCAGCAAAGCAATAAGCTCTGGTCTCTTGAAAGCACCAACAGACATAAATCACCTGCACGGGCTCCACCTAGCATCAGAAACCAGGGTGCTCTCAAGGCATTCCAGGATGGTATTTTCAGAGGGGATGGAGTGAGGAAGCCCTGGAATTCAGCCGCTCTTCTTTTTTTGTGTAATTACCAGGCCATTGAAATCAATGCCTCCAGAATCCAAGCGTCCTGTATTACAAGCTGTGCAATTTCAGGCACCCAGCGCATCTCTTCCTATCTGTGTGTAGAGAAAATACCTACCAGGCAGGATTATTGGAAGAACACAGCCACCCAGCTCAGCACTTAGGAGGTGCTCAGTGAAGTGGTAACTGTTACTAGGAAAGTATCATTAGGACACCACAGAAAAACCCTTCTAGAATCAAGCCGGATCCGTGCTTTCCACTGTTTCACAGTCCCAGACCCATTTTCCAACACTCTCTCCCAATCACGTGAGCCATGAGGGGCAACCTGCATCTTCTTAGCCTCTATTCCCAGCACCTACATCCTTCAGTACCACTAACAGCATGCTGAAAAAATGAATATGCAAGTGAATGTGTCACTCAAGCCATACTCGCTGCTATTTTCATGCACTCCGTCCCCAACCCTTTCATTTCATCCATGTCCACCTAACCTGTAAATTCAATTTCCTCTGCCAGAATGACATTCTCACTCTCTCGTGTCTGTGAAATCCCAAAGAGTTAAATGTCACCTCCTTGGAGAAGACTTCTCCTATCAGCAGCACCACCATTCGATGGACTCTTGCTCATTAATCACTATACGGTTAGCAGATTCTGCAAATGGCTAATATAGCCCTTGTCACGGATATTAAATTGCCAGAATCATATTTCTGTGTTCCTGGAGGTAAAGAATCTAGATCTGATTGTGTTCCCAAGTTCTGGCATGGCATATCTTCTGACCCCCATAGCAACTCAATGAAAATTTGCTGAACTATAATGAATCATAGAGCCTGGCCTCGGTGGCAGAGCTGGTAGCGCACTGAACTGTATGTAATGCTGGAAGAAACAGGGTTGGGTCCCCTGTCCAGTTGGCCTGAAACATACTAGATGCCCGTGAGCACTGTCCAACATCCTTATGAGCTGGAGGGCTGAGGGAAAGATTTACTCTGTGACATGACCCTACTGGAGATCCTATCAAGGATCCCTCTCTCTTTCTCTTTCTCATATGCATGTATGCACTACATAATAAAACAAACTTCAAATTGTCAAATGTATATTTTATATATGTTATATATTACACATAAATATACAAATGCGATATTGTATCATGTCTCCTTCAGACATGGCCCTGCTGACCTACTTTAAATAATTTTAGTTTCAACCACTTTTCATTTGCTATATTCCATATTTGGGGGGGAGGTAAGTGCTTGTCGGCTAATAATAGCTCACCTCATGAAGGGTCAATCAAATGCATGGAAATTTTATTTCGCCCTTGAAGTCTTGTCAATTTGGAATGCTGACAACTGAGGGCATTTATTTTCTAGTGTTTGAAGATCAAAATATAAATTCTTTCTGCCCCTTTGTTAAATATTTAGTCACAGATTAGTACTTCTATCCAAGTTGCCATTTTAATTCATTGCTTATAATATACACAATGTGGAAGAGGAGGTTGTATATAGAAAATCCAAGGCTTAAGAGCAAGGAAAGATTAAAATGACGAACAAAGAAAGAAGTGTATTATCCTGGGCTAGGATGTATCAGTGGCAGGTAAGAGAATGCACTGTGATACTTCAGGTTAGTCCCAGTAGGTCCTCCCAGACTGTAGTGGCATTTGATTTCCTCTGAGTGTTCTCCCTCCAAGAAGCTACCCACCTGGCAGTTTCATCAGCAACTCTTGAAAACACTGCTGTCTATCTTTCTTCCTTGGCTGCTCTTCTGAGTAACTTTCCAGAAAAGAGGAGGAAGAGGCAACAACTGGCCCAAATCTCTTTCTCTCCTCAGCCTCTATGGGTTCATTTTATCTCCAAAACAGAGTCTAGCTTCCTGTTTACCTAGCTAATTACTCTCTGTTTTTTCTTCTGCAAATGCCAGGCCACTGAATCTTCCATTCATGAGCTCACATTGGAATGCAACATTCTCTGGCCAAGGAAGGGCTTTGAAAGGACAAATAAGTAAGTAACAATGATGGTAAAACGTTAATTCAGTGGGTCCCAGTCTGGACTTCGTAAGGATTCCCAGGAGATTTGAAAATTCAGACCCAGGGCTTACTTCATTTCAGCACCATACACTGGGTCTATGGTGGGAGAGGGGGCTGCATGTTTCAGTCTTTTTTTTTTTTTTTTTGGCGGGGAGGGGAGGTTTCCACAGGGCAAGTGCACTTGCCTGAGAGGGAAAGAAAGAGGGAAAGTGAGAAACCCAGAGGGGATGGCCATGCTGTAATTCCTTTTCCTCCAGCTTTTTTTTTTTTCCTGGGGTTTTGGACACACATGCACATGTGCTTGGCATGCTTTTCAAGCCACTGGGTCTGGGACTTGAACTGCAGTCAGCTGTGTGGGAATCCAGTGCCTTAACCACCACGCCACCTGTCAGCACTTATGCTGCATGCTTCGTTCTTAACTAGAACCCCAGTGAGTGTGATTTGTGTAGTTGGCAGAGCACACTCAGACAAACACAGAGTGAACCAGAGTTCACATACCCGTGTTTTGTCATAATAGCGACAGGTGTTAAACTGTGATGAACATTTTACATTTATTGGCTCTTAGACCAAATCTGTTATTAGTCACGATGCAAAAATAGACCTGCTTTCGATACATCTTATTTTAAGATACATGTGTAAGGGGAGGGTTTACGTACTTTTCATCCCCGATGTGTATTGAAAATAATGAGTTTCGTTGTATTGTGAACATGACATTGGGATTTATGCAAATGTGTTTTGCTGTTTTCAGTGTTTTCTATTATTACCTCATATGCAGAATCTACGATTTTCCCCTCTAAAGAATACAGTATGTCTCTTTCTGTTTATTTAGGTGTCTAAGCGAATCCATTAGTTTACATCTTCAAATCTCAGCCTTCCATTTGTACTATGGAAACATTGGTTGACAGGGTAAATTTTTAACACAATTTGTTTTGGCAGAAAAACAAAAGAAATATATATATATACACACACACACACTGGCAACAGCAGACCAGGTAATACTTATTACCTTCACAATTTATCTAGATGATTCAGTCATTTTGTAAACAGATAAGAGAATATAGTGTAAGTCCAAGTTGATTCTCATGGATTTTGGCTTAAAAAAAAAAAAAACTACTGAAAGAGAGGGAGAGAAAGTTTTGATTAGCATAACCAGTACTTTGCCATCAGCGTATCTGATTGTTATACATACACGTAGGTTTTGTTTTACAGTTGTCCACTGTCTTTATTTTGGTTAAACTAAAAACAGGACATGGGAGTGAACCTTCTTGGAGTTGAAGGCTTCTTTCACATTGGCACTGTGGTGTCCCCCAGAGTTGGGAAACTTGGGTCCTCCCCCATTCCCTGTTTCCACATCGTTGCAGTTCAGTCAAATGAATCACTCTGTATCCACATCTGTGGGCTATTTAGGTAAGCTAGTTCCTAACTCAGTCACCTGGTGCATTACACATTCCCGTTCCGCCTATCTCCTCTGATGATCATTCTCCTTGCTCTGTTCTGTACCAGTTACCGACAAATAGGCAGCATTTAAGTCAATCATAAGCTATTTTTACTCCTTCATCAGATACTTCTACTCCCAGATACCTTCAGTGAATAATTTCTAAAAAAAAAAGTAATTATAAAAATAAATATATTGCTTATCTAGCTATTCTGTTTTTCTGTCTGTCTTTCTCCTTTCTCATTTTAAAATTTGCTATAGTGCACATATGCTCACTGAAAAGAGAGAGAGAGAGATAAAGTGAGAAATCATCCTCCTGGGAAGAGGGTCACTCTGCAATCCCTTCTCTTCTATTCTCCTACTGGGATTTTGGGCATGCACGTACATGCAGCTGGTGTGTTTTTCAGCCACTGGGTCTAGGATTTGAACCATGGAGTCACCCATGTGGGATCTAGCACCTTAACCTGCAAACCATCCCACTGGCCCCATTTTTAAAAATTAATTAATTAATTAATTTTAGAGGGTTTTTTTTTTTTTTTTTTTTTTCCTTAGCACGTATTTGCTCACAGAGAAAGAACAAGAGCAGACAGACAGACAGAGACAGTGAGAGGGCAAGTGAGAAATTACCTCCCAGGGGGAATAGCCATGCTGCAATCCGTTCTCCATCCTCCTCCTAGGATCTTGGACATGCATGCACATGTATCTGAAGTGATACTCAAGCCATTGGGTCTGGGACTCCAGCCATGGTCGACCATGTGGGTGTCCAATGACGTACCTACTATGCCATCTGCTGGCCCCTCATTTTTAAAAAATGTTACTTTATTTATTCCTTATTATCTCCTTTGCCAGTCTTAGCACTTGTCTTTACGGGTACTGTGAATATGAACACAATTAAAATCAAATGATATCCAACCAAGAAAAGCAGCAGAGAAGAGAATGAACACTGTCTTCTGTGACCAATCACAATACATAGTTAAAGTACAGTTAACTGGGACCAGCAATTGGCATAATGGCTATGTTGCTGGACTCCCATGTAGCTGACCACAGTTTGAGTCTTGGACCCAGTGGCTTAAACTCATGCCCGTTGCGTGTGTGTGTGTGCCCAAGATCCCAAGAGGGAGATGGAGGAGAAGGGATTGTGGCGTGGCCATCACCCCTAGAGGGTGATTTCTCGCTTTCTGGCAAGTGCACGTGCCCTATAGCAAAAAAAAAAAAAAAAAAAAAAACTCCAAAAAAA
>NW_006159715.1:2143325-2143752 GCF_000334495.1 Tupaia belangeri chinensis | reverse complement strand
TCTCTCCAAAAAAATTTAAAAGGTGCAGTTAATACAGTTAATCCGTGGCTAATTTCTCTATGGTCCCAATATTGCCAATTTGATCTTAGGTTCCCAGTGAGATCATAGATGCAAAAGTACTTTGAAAAAATGTAAAGGTCTCTTCAAATGAGTGTGAGAGCAACAGCTCTTTGAATAGCAGTTTCAGTTTGCCAAGAAATGTACATGAATACGATGATTTACATTTCATCTTAATGTATAGCAAGAATCACCAAAAGTGGTTGATAAGGTCCATGATGAGGGGTCAGCAGTTGGCGTAATGGCTATGTCACTGGACTTCCATGTAGTCCACCGTGGGTCAAGTCCTGGACCCAGTGGCTTAAATTCACGCCAGGCGCATGTACGTGCGTGCCCAAGATCCCAAGAGGAGAATGGAGGAGGAGAAGGG
>NW_006159715.1:2133708-2142666 GCF_000334495.1 Tupaia belangeri chinensis | reverse complement strand
AAAAAAAAAAAAAAAAAAAAAAAAAAAAAAAGGCCCTTGATGAAATGTCCTTCAGTTCTTATTTACATGATGTATGCAAGTTGTAATGGGCTAAATATAAGAAATGCACTTTGCATCTTTGCTGCATGGGAAAGCAATGAAGTCCACAGAAAGTAGAACCTTGAAGGAAACGCTAAGGGAGGTGTCAAAAAGCCTGGTTGGATGAGAACAACAGCACAACTTATTTGAAAATATGTACATTATACTTTTCATTCTGGTTTTGGCAAATGCCAACAGTCACTTTCTTCTTTTTAACTGCCCATTAAAGTGGACTCCCACTTAAGCTGCTTCTTGAAAAGAACCAGAGGATTGTGTCTCTGGCGGGCCTTTAAGTCATGGGTCTCTCTCATTTCTGGTTAATAGAGTACCAGTCAAAATTGCTTAAATGCCCATTTTCTCTGATTGATAAACTTTCTGTGAAATCTGGGGGAAGTGAATCATTCCTTCTGCTTTATGGTGTATTTGTTGTGAAGCAAATAACCTAAACTATTCTTATTTGTTTATTTTTTAGAGAGATTATTTTGCTATAGAGTGTGTACGCTCGCCATAGAGACAGAAAGAAAGTGAGAAATTACCCCCCAGGGTGGATGGCCAAGCTACAGACTCTTCTCCATTCTCCTATCAGGACTTTGAGCAGGCATGCATATGTACCTGATGTGAGTTTTAAGCCACCAGGTGTCCAGGACTCAAACCAGGGGAGTCCAGCAACATAACCATTATGCCATCTGCTGGTCCTCCTAACCTATTTTAAAATAAATAGTTTGCTATTGGAATTTAGATAATCTGACCACCCGGAAATAGAGGAGAAAGAAAAGAATAAAGGTCAAACAGGAGATGACAAGATCTTAGAATTCTAGCACTCAAAGGAGATGCTTTTGGAATTAACTTGTCCAGCTTGGTTCTGTGACTTGCCCCTAGGAAGGGCCCTTGATGGGAATACAGTATGGAAAGGTAGCGAAGAAAGACCCTCCAGGATCAGGTGACCTCTATTTCTGCCCACCTTTTTGATGAGCCCAATGGTATTTATCACATAATACATGATCTGGTTTTCTTCTCTTTTCTTTTTAAAAGAGTTATTTGTTGAACTTAATTTATTGTTATTATTTAATTTTGTGTGTGAGAGAGAGAAAGATAAAGTAAGAAAGCAAACCACCAGATCCAGGACTCAAACTGTGGTTGGGCATATGAGAGTCCAACCACCACTCCACCTGCTGGCCCCTATAAACTGTCTTTCTTTCTTTCTTTCTTTCTTTCTTTCTTTCTTTCTTTCTTTCTTTCTTTCTTTCTTTCTTTCTTTCTTTCTTCTTTCTTTCTTTCTTCTTTCTTTCTTTCTTCTAAGAATTATTTATTTTATTTTATTTATTATTTTTATTATTCAATTTGACTGAGAGAGAGATAGAAAGAGGGATGATGAGAAAACAAACCACCAGATCTGGGACTCAAACCATAGTCTGCCATGTGGGAGTCAGCACCTTAACCACCACTCCACCTGCCAGCCCCTATAATCTTGTTTTCATAATCAAGATGCCATTTCCTATGCCTATGGGCTCTGAATGAAGATGGAGACTTACTTCAAGGACTGAGGTCATTCATGCTCCCTATCGTTGAAGGATACACACGTATCTCTGTTTCCTGCCTCAGAAGAGGACGTATACTTCATAGGAGGCAGCAGACTTATAAATTAATTCCCTATAATAAATTCCAAATGCTCCTCAAAGAATGATATTTTTCTTGTTAAAGCCTTCTGAGATGTCTACCATCAGTCAGAATGTCATAGGGCTTATCAATATTGTATCTCCAGCATGAATCTGCAAAAAAGTGCTTTTAAAGATCAAAAGAGTTTACAGAAAATGCAGTAACTTGGAGTGTCATATAGTAAAGTTTCCCAAATTTTGTTTTATTGTAGGTGCATTTTTTTTTCTAACAGGAACCTACAATCTACTCTAAAACTATTATTTTTTTCTGGAATAGCTAACTGACAAACCTTTATCCAAAGTCAAAGTGAATAGTCCCACAGATATCCCTTCAATTAATGGTCTCTGATGGGTCCGAACTAGAGTGAGAAAAGAGAAGTGAGAAGGCACAAAATTTAAGGTGCCTTCACCAGGCATGGTCAAGGCCATGCCTGACCATAAGAATGCCTCCTTAAATTTGAAGCCCTTGATGCTACTCTAGCTTCATCCTAGACCCCACCGACCCTCATTCTCTGACAAAGCATAAAGACTGCAGAAGACACCCTGAATGGTTTAGACACTAATTATCAGGAGGAAGGGTAGCAATAATGATTAATAAACAGCACAGTGTTGGAGACCAGTCTGGACTTTGCCAGGGACTGTTGGATGACCTTGAACAAGTGGGTTTCAGACACAAAACCCCTCCCTGCCCTGCCCATTGCTCCCCGCCCCTTGTTCCCTCATAAATAACTGCACACATGAGGCTGAGTGTAACTGTCAACAACTCACAGACAATTAGCCTCTGCCCAGTCTGGCACCACCATATCCACACTCTGTTTTCCACACTTCAACTGAATTCTGGTAGGCGTGAGTACTCAACAGCCTCCAAGAGACACTGAAGACTTAAATCATAGTATCTTCTCCACCTTTTCATTGGTCCTTGTCCACTGTATGCCTTTGGTTATCATGTCTTCCTTTTGTCATGTTCTCCTTCCCATCTTAACCTTGATGTAGTTTCCACTCCTACACTGCCTCCCAAACCACCCACCACACCAAGCACTCCTGCTCCATAATCGACAATACTCCCGATTCTTCATCCCCTTCTCTGATGATTCCTGCCTATGCCCACTGAAGACACAACTTCTGAACCTTCTCTGGTGGTGTCTGTTTACTTGGTCACAACACATGTTCTTATAACTCAAAGGCAGGAGGGATTCCAATGCTTACATCTTATGGCCCATCATTTCCACCATGTTCTTATCTAAACTCCTTTGTGTCTACTTGAACAACTTCAAGCCAGGGTGAAACCTGCCCTTCCTGGGCCATACCTATCAGCTGAAGCACTGTAGTATATACCTGGGCAGATGGTGAATTCCTGCATGGCCATCTCAACCAGCTCTCAACAGTGGCCAGGAACTGTTTCTCCAACCAACTTACTCTCTCACTTAGGCAATAAATATTTCCAACTTTCTTCACTATATTCAACTTTGTAACTTCTCTTGTCTCATTCATATTTTAACCTTTTCTTACCTAAAAATGACCTTACTTTTCTCAGATAAAATAAGAATTATGAGGGGATCAGCAGGTGGCATGGTGGTTAAGGTGTTGGACACACCCACATGGCTGAACACGGTCCAGGTCCTGGACCTGGCAGCTTGCCTTCTCACTTTCCCTCTTTCTCTCTCTGGTCAAACTAAAATAAATGAACAAATAAATAAAAAAAAATAAATAATTAGAAAAAAAGAATTATTTGGGGAAAAAAAAGAATTATGAGATAGAAGCCACTGTAAATTCGTATCTCTGGTTTTAATGTTTTTTCTCCTGAATCAGCAGCCACCTTCCTTTCTCTTATTGGAAGTGGCATCTCTCTACTTCAATGTCCCACACCTGCCTCATTGGTTAGTCGGGAAAGTCATGATGCATTTTTGCATAGAAAATCATAGAAAAATATGCCATGACCTTCCTGATGACCTAATACTTAAGTAAAAAATGAATTAATGACATTTTCTCCAAATTTCTCCTCTGTCATTAGCCATTCCAGCAATTAGAACCGTAATACTCCCAGCTGCCTAAGCCAAAAGCCTCTGTGTCTCTCACTCCTCATATCCAAAATGTATGTATTATCAATTCCTTATCAAGTACCAGTAGGATCTACTGCTCTGGTCTTAGCTACATTTTACTGCAACAGAGTTAGCAAGCAACATTTTTGGGAACACAGATTATGTTTGTTCATTTTTGAATTGTCTATGGCTGGTTATACTACAAGGGCAGAGATGAGCAGTTGCAACAGAGACCATACGGCTCACAAAGCTGAACACATCCGGTTCTTCACAGAAAGTTTGTCAATCTGACCCTTGATCTACACGATTCCAAGACCATCCTAAATGCATCCGAACCCAAGTACTGTGTGTTCTCAGACATATCTCTCATAATACAGCTAGTCATCTTTATCTTTGTTCTTTTTCTAATTTGCTATAAGTGTGCAGTCACTGGAGAAAGAAAGAGAGAGAAAGAGGGAAAGCAAAAAAGCACCTGCTGAGGGGATGACCATGCTGCAATCCCTTCTCTTCCATTCTCCTCTTGGGACTGTAGGAGGTGCATGCACATGTCCCTGGGGTGTCTTTCAAGCTACTGGGTCTAGAACTTGAACTGTGCAGTTGGTCATGTGTGATCCAACAGCCTTGGCCACCATGCCACCAGCTGGCCCCACAGCTGGTCATCTTATTAAAAAGTCTTAACAGGTGGCCTGGTAACTTGGTGGTTAGGGGAGCCAGATCCCACATGGCTGACCACACAGTTTAAAGCTCAGCCCAAGTGACTTGAAAAACACGTCAAGCTCTTGTATATGCATGCCCCAAATCTCAACAGGATGGAGAGATGGAGAAGGAAATGTGGCATGATTATGCCCCATGGAGGGGGTGGTGCTTTACTCCTCTTCCTCTCTCTTCATCTCCCTGTTATTATCTGTGCCCTCTGGCGGAAAAAAAAAAAAAGTTTAAAAAGTCTATCACCATGCATGGAAACCTTCAAAGCATGAACATACGTTTTGTGAAAAACAAACAACTTCCTAGTCCAGCCTACTTGGCCCCAGGTGATTGGTTCCATCTACCTCTTCACCCTCACCTTGTACACCCTACCCCTTGCTCGCTAAGCCCCGCAGCAGCTCTGTCTCCCTTTCTGTTCCTCCAATGCACCATGATCTTTCATTACACAGAATTTGGAAAAGTTGTGCTTCCTTTAAGTCTCAGCCTCATTTCCCATCTCATCGTACCCCTCATTTCAGTGTCTATTTATTCTTCAGGACTCTGTTTAAGTCTCATTTCCTTTAGGAATCCTCTTTCTCCCAGATGCGGTTAGTGCCCTATTTCATGGCACTATGTGCTTTGATTTTAAAGCGCTTAGCTCAGCTACTCTTTATTTTCTGTGAAATTATATGTTTAATATTCACTTTTTAGACAGATTGCCAACTTTATGATAGAAAATCTTTATGTATCTGGTTCAGAAAAGCTACCATCAGTACCTGACAGAGGGTACTGTATGTAGATACTCAAAATACTTGATGAATAATTGGGTGACCGGCAATAGCACCACAGAGTTGTGGTGAGGATTGTGGTGAGGAGAGTGGGAGGAAGTACATATATATGTATGTATGCACACACACATATATATGATATATATCATTTAGTTAGTTTTTTGGTACTGCAAAAGTTAGATAACATATTTTGATGTTGGTGATCATGACGGATGCTCTTTGAATTCCCTCTAGATTTCTCAATTTGGCAAAAAAGAGAGGATCAGGTGGTGGTGTGATGGTAATGCAAGTGGACCCACATGGGACGTGTCCTAGGTTCACATCCTGGGACCTCCCTGAGCATGCCATGTGTACACACATGTGCCATGATCCAGGCTGGCCCAGGCTGGGGGTGGATGGCAATGCAAAGACTCTGCAGGGAATGCCTGCCTCTCTGCTCTATTTCTCTCTCTCTCTCTCTCTCTCTCTCTCACACACACACACACACACACACACACACACAGAAGCAATAAATAAATTTTTTAAATTTTCTTTTAAGAAATGATAATACCTAAAAAGCATTTTGTTCTCACGACATGTAGCATGCATTGTTCTTTGGTTGATTTCTTCTGTTTGACTATCTATAATAAGCACTTCATAATGTGAGACCTCCACAAAGTCAACATATCCAAAACCAGAAGTCAAAAGTCATAAAGTCTAGCTACTTTGCTGAACAGTCCCTTTTTATCTTCCAGGTCTGCTTTCCACCATTCTTTAGCCTGCTCCAAGCCTCAGAAGACTGACCAGCTAACCTGCTCCTTTGCCTTCTGCCTTCTGGTTGGGTTTGACCAAGGAGTTCCACCTGCTATATGTTGAGTGCAGAAGGAAAGCAAGGAGAAGGTATTAATCTACTACCTAACGCTAACCTCCCTGACTCCTCTGGGCTATCAGCTGACAGCCACTCTGCTCCTCAACTTAAGGTCAAAGCTGCTGCCAGGAGACCTCTACAATCTGCCATTTTCAGGGGCCCTCTCTATATAGGAACTCTTTCTCTTGCTTATTCTGGCCTGGGGTAGCTACAGCTCTCTTGCTATCTTTGGTATGCTTCATTATCCCTTTTAACTTCCCTTAACTTGTGCACACCTTTGTCAAGTAAATTCTCCTCTGTTATTCCTGCTTGAGAGTACCTCCTGCTCTCTGTGAGGACTCTGACTCATACAACTCCTTTGCTCAGGTAAATATAATGAAAGTATTTCAAGAGGATCTTATGTCTGTAGACTTCTGTGCTACCTCTGAGAAAGTCTGTAAGTTTGTTTGATGTCACATGAGCTTAGGTGCTATTATTTTCATTTTTCAGTTGGTCAGCCACAGTCTGGCAGCAACCAAAGTAAGTGAGGTACCCACACTTCCAGAACTTAACAGTTTTGGTCAAAGTTGTCCCTCAGAGGTGACCCTTACCTGATGAAATAACTTTGAGCTACATTTCAGCTAATTCCCTCCCAGAGGACTGCCCACCAGAAACTAGACAGCTGGGATCTTAGATAAATCATTCCTGGTGATAAACTCCTCTGCAGAGAGTCTAACCCAGGTGAACTCTGAAGCTCATGGGTGCACAACTGGCTCTGTGCCCCAAGTTAAAGCAGGCCTGGGAAGCATTCCCGGATGACTTTTGGATGCCATTGCCTTTTCTGGCTGCATTCCTCAGGGAAGTGGGAAAACACAGATAGGTCTCCTAGCTGCAAAGCCAAGTAAAGACACATTGTCATATCTTTAGCAAATGGTAACACACAAAGCACAGACAACCGAAGGACTAGACAAAGACATATCCACCCAGTTGAACTAATTTCCTCTTTCAAGCCAAAGGACAGCTAGTGTGGAAGATCCTCTATCCTCTTCATGAATAAATTGTCCTCCTAAAACTGATTTCCCAAGGCTCCAAGCAAATCAGACAATCCATCGTTGTATTTTATGCCTCAATTTTCCTCATTGGCAAAAAGAGAAGAAATTGACCATTAAGGTGAGCAAAAATCCCCATAAGCCTCGATTTAAAAACCTTAAATGCAAAACTAGTGTTGATTTACTTCCTCTCTCGTGCAGGAGGCAGCTCCTCCAAAAAGGCAATATGAGTTATAATTAAAAGTATGGACACCAAAGTCTGACGACCTGGCTTTGAATCCCAGTTCTGCCACTGACTAGCTGTGTGGTTCTAGGAAAGTAACTTAACCTCTCTGTCTCTGTTTCCTTTTCTGTAAAATAATATAATGATACTATCTACCTCATAGGGTTGAGATGAAGATGAACTAAGTTATTATGAGGCAAGCACTTTGAACAATGTCCAGTATGTGGTATAAAATAATACAAGTGGTTGAATTAAATTGTTATTTCAGTAATTATCCATGTATGTCTAGATAGACCTGTCTGGAGTGTTGCTCTCCACAGTTTTTCAACATACTTTGCATACTTTGCCTGTAGCCCTGGTAACTTCTAGTGTGAAATAACAGCTCTTCGAGAAGTTTTGCTAGCACTGTCAAACATGCAGTCAAGGAATTTGGCTTATGTCTTGGCCATTATCAGGAGAATTTACCTGAGATGTTGATAATTAGAAAACACATTTTAGTACATGAACTCAGCCTTGAAAACTAATCTATTATACTCAATGAATGAAGAGGGGACCCAGGTGGCCTTGGCTGCAGGACTGATGTAGGACAGGGGGGTGCCTTTCAAGCAGACATTTATTGTTGGCGTCAGCCAAAGCCCTCGTATGATTCCCCATCTATCATACACATAGGTCTTTACACTGTGCACTTGTCTTAGGAAGCAAATGCATCTTTGTTCTCTCCACAGGCTGGATCACCATGTATGTTCTTTCCTCTCTTCTCTTGTCTCCAATTTCCCATTGGAAATCGGCGACCCAGTTTTCCATCGGCAAACTGGTTTTCTGCGCTGGCTCTAACACACAAGTCCTCCAGGTCTGAAGAGGAGCTCATTGTCCCTAGCAGTCTCTCCTCCTCTTAGTGAAGTCCTGATAGACTGATATCCTTAATGAAAACACTTCAGTTCCCCTGAGAACAGTCAAGAGTTCATAAGATTGCCTGTCCTTTCATACCTCAGTAATAATGGCAGTTTATTAAACACTTATTACCTGCTAGGCACTGTGCCCAACACTTTATGTAACATTCTCCTAATAATCCTATGAGATAGGCACAAGAGTTCACTTTATCAGACTTCCTATCTGGGTTCTTAGGAGAGTGCTCTCCTGTGATGTCCCGACCCGGGGGGACAGCCGAACGGGTTTCCTGAGTGAAGGAGTGAGAGCCGGGGCAAGCAGCGTAGTGTTACAACACGGAGACGACAGTGTCGTCTGTTTATTGTGGGCAGCACGGTACAGCACAGAGACGACGCAGTGTCACAGCTCTTAAGGGTCGCGTCGTCTACTGTGAGCAGCACGGAGACGACGCGGTATCACAACTCTTCAGGGTTGTCCGGAGACGATGTAGTGTTACAGCTCTTCAGGGTCTCCCAGGTCGTCTGGAGACGATGCAGTGTCAGCTCTTCAGGATCTTCAGGGTCGTCTGGAGACTGCGCGGTGTTTCAGCTCTTCAGGCTCTTCAGTTGTGGTCTTCCTGGTCGTCGTCGTCGTCTCGGTCGTCGTCGTCGTCTGGCTACTGTGGGCCAGGCATTGTGGTTATATACGCTCTGGTGGGTTGTAAACGGTGGGCCCTGATTGGTTGTTAA
>NW_006159715.1:2113431-2132656 GCF_000334495.1 Tupaia belangeri chinensis | reverse complement strand
CCTGGTCGTCGCCGTCGTCTCGGTCGTCGTCGTCGTCTGGCTACTGTGGGCCAGGCATTGTGGTTATATACGCTCTGGTGGGTTGTAAACGGTGGACTGTGATTGGTTGTAAACGGTGGGCCCTGATTGGTTGTTAACAGTGGGTTATGATTGGTTGCTTTTGGACCAATCGTGAGGTGCCAGATATGCAAATTTGAGGGATTCTAGTGGCCAATCAGAGCAAGGTTTCGAAGGTCAGGTTTTTGGAAGGGAACTAAATCATGGTAATTGTTTGCTCTCTGAGAAACCTCAGCAGACTCGCTGGTGTGCAGCTTCCCACACTGTGAAAATCAAATATGAATCTCAAATAGGAGCTACATGTGTGAGTCTGGGTTTTGTAGTAGTCGCACTATAGATAGCAAAAAGAAATACAGAAAGCTAATTTTAATAATAACATTTTGTTTAACTTATCATATTTTAAAAATTAACATTCAATATGTAATCAATTTAAAAGTTATTAATGAGATATTTTATATTCTGCTTTATTTGCACCAAGTCTTCAAAACACAAATTTCAATGAGTAAACGGAAATGGAATGAAGCACATGAAAATCACTGTGTGTCAAACAGCAAGGTAATAATCATTGCCTGTAAAGTTCACCTGTTAGAGAAGTTTGAGGAACATAGGGTGTTCGCATACTCTAGAATCTCAAACTATCTCTCTCAAGATATTCATTAATTACAAAAAGAAAAACAGTGCCTTTTCAGTGAGGAAACCCAGTAGGTACCATCTTACCAAATTAACATCATCAGTGGAAAGATGCATCAACATCACGTGCCTCCAGATAGGATGCACAGAGTAGGATATAACTTCACGTCTACAGTCTGACCAAAAATCTGCAATCTCACACTAGTCGAGAGAACACGTCAGAAACACCCAAATTGAGAGATAGTATCAACCAGAACTCTTCCAAAATGTCAAGGTCATAAAGGACAAGGGAAGTGTTCTAGTCTGTTCTGTTACTAATACCTGGAAATGTCTGAAATTGGGTAACTTACAAGAATAGAGGTTTATGCTGCTCATAGTTTGGAGTCCAAGGTTTAGGGACCACGTCTGGTACATTAGGATGTGGTAGAGGGCAGGAGCCCAGGTGTCTGTGTGTCAGTGCTCATGGCTCATTTTCTGGTTTCATTCTTTCTCTTTATAAACTTAGGCATCAGTTATGAAGGTCCCACCCTGATGACATTAATTCTAGTCTCCTCTCAAAAGCCTCAACTTTCAATACCATGGATTAAATTTTCACCTCTTAATCCTGTCACAACCAAATATCACCATGTGAATTTTGGAGGGACACAAACAATTACAGAAAGACTAAGGAACTGCTACAGACTAGAGGAGACAAAGGAGACAGGACTAAGTTCAATCCTGGATTGGATCCTGATACACAAAAGGAGCATTAGGAAAAACTTATGATTTAAATAGGGTCTATAGTTTAGTTAAAAGTCACATGCCAGAGTTAGCCCTGAAGTATGGCAGCGGTTAAGCCCTGAGCATAGGGAGCCAGGTCCTACATGGCTGACTGTGATTCAAATCTAGGTCTTGGTGACTTGAAAAACAGACTGGGTGCATATTTGTACATGCTCAAAATGCTGACAGGATGGACAAATGGAGGAAAAAATGATTGTGACATAACCATACCCTATTGGGAGTTCTCTCTCTCTTTTTCTCTCTGTTTCTAGTAAGTACATGCACTCTTCTGGCAATAAAAAATAAGTTATGTACCAATGTCATTTCCTGGTTTTGATCATTGTTCTCTGATTATGTATGTTGTTAACACTTAGAGTACCTGGGTAAAGGCTATATAGGAACACTACTGTTTTTCAAATTTTCCTGTAAGTTTAAAATCATTTCAAAATAAAAAGTTTAAAAAAAAGAAGAAGTCCAATGAAAAAAATGCAAATTGATTACAAAGCATCTTTGCAATTATTTAAAAAGACATAGGAGTCAATGAAGTTGATGGAAGTGTTAAGTATTGATGAAATGTATGACAAACCATTAACAAATGAGGCAAAACAGTTAACTTTTGAAGACAGATCAACAAGGATGGTAACAGGATGTGGTTTTCAAAAAACAATGACTTAAATGTCAAAGAATTAAGAAAAATCTTTGGGAAAATAAATGATATTCTGTAACATGTTTGCCAAAAAGCATATGCCATAGAATAAGGCTGTCGTATCATTCTGTCATAATTTTAGTTTAAAATTATGCCAGAAAAATCCATGTGAGATTTATTTTGTTCATTTGAAGAATGAGCACGCAGTTAGAATTATAATCCATGTTCTATTAGATGAGGTAAAATTCTATTTTCAAAATTTGTAATTTAATTTTTTACTTTGTAAAAACCTTATTTGAGTTTTATTTGGCTTTAGTTGATGTATCCCACCATTTATAGAGAACCAAGACTCAAACCAAGTAATTGAAACTTCTGTTGCTTTTTCTTAACTACTACACTATGTTAGTGTCCCAGAAAGGTGGGGAGGGCTCACCTTTGTTTCCATTCCATGATCAAACTGCCTCCAAGTCACCCAAACCAAGTTTCATGCCCTTTTGGAGGACAAGGCACACTGGAATTTCTCCCTTTTTATCACACTTTATGAATTTGTTGAGGATGGGCAACTCTTAAATAAAAACAAGATAAGGAAGTGAACAGAAATGAATGTGTACGTGAACTTCATCAGTTATATTTGTATGACGTCTGTGAAATAGCCACCCTTTGTCTGGCTCCCCAAGACCCATCAGTCCTGCAGATAACATTCATTTTTAAATAAATTCACTGGATCCCAGCTCAGAGAACAAATCTACAGGTCATGAAATAATTAAAGAGTGCTTTGAGTGTTCAAAATGACTATCTGTGATATTTAAACAAGAGGCTTGAGGAGTCTAGAAGAACCGAAAAGAGGAGATGCATCATCAGAAAGGACCTTCTTGTATTTGAAACTATCAGCAGCAAATGGTATGGACAGAGATAAATAAAATAAACGGGGGAGTGGGATGACATGAACTCAGAAGGGAAATGAGAGAACATTCTCAAATGAATCTCCAATATCTAGGAACAAAGATTGCTTTAGAGAGTCACACGCGTGCGCACACACACACACACACACACACACACACACACAGTTGAAACTTACCAAGGGCAATTATTTTAATGTACTATAGGTTATCAGCCCTCCTGGGCACACTTGCCCCTAAGTGGAGAATGAAATGAGGCATGAGGAGCTTCAAAGAGTTCATGACATATTGAATTAAAATGTAAGTTTATGTTGGTGCAAAAAATTTTTCAAATCAAGGATTTTTTTTCATAATATACATTTTCCACGAACTTTTTGAAGTCCTCTCATATTTTGTTTGCCTACACATCCTGGCACATGGAAGCCGTTTGGTACTAGAGTTCATTTAGATTCATCTTTATCCTCAAATGACTTTCCAAAATATTGAGAATCTGTCCATTTTTTAGAGAGACCACCATGCTGACAAGTTTGGGAGAGGGCATAGTGAGCCATGCCAATGTTGGGAACCTGGGCAGTAGGTTTTTTCTGTAACAGATGCCTCTATATCAGCATATGTTAAATAAAAATTTCCCTGTGGTCCAATCTATCCTTTTCCCTGAAAGTTGAAAGAAGAGTTGGATTCCATCCCGTTGACCCCAGATGGGCTAAAATCCTGGTAGGACCACTTTTCTCTGAACCATAGCACTATTATCATGAGTACCAACAAAAACAAGAGCTACACAGACGTAGGCAGAAGGAAGATATGAGGAGGGAGCAACCTTTCCCTGGCCTGGCCCCCATGCTGCTTCTAGCTCTTCATACCCCATTTAGAGTTTCTAGTTTCCTTGTTCTGTGCATCCGGGCTGTGATTCCTCAAATTCCATTTTGTAGTGAACACTATGATGGACAACTTGCTATGATCCCCTTTCAGGTATACAGCTCAACTGTCAGCCCTGTTTGGGAAAGGTATTACCTCACCCAAAAGCATACATACCCCTTCCTGGGGCAGAATAGAGAGAGATCTAAGCACCTGGCTTCAACTCAGGACAATTCTGATGAGTTATCCCAGTTTCCAAGTATCCCCATGGGGTTAGATTAAGCCCTGTGCATCATAGACAAACTCCTCACTCTGTTCAGTTCTGCTTTCTCCCCTCCTGCCATAGGTGTTGTTCCCAGCAGCATTCCCTGGTCACTTCCTGCTCACAAATCTTCATCTCAGGCTCTGCTTCCCAGAGCACTTAGCTCATGACACACTCTCTTCTTCATTGTACCATCCTCCATTGTTTGCACAATGGCCCTCCTCTTCCCCGTTGCTCTTGGTGTTTCTTCTCTGCATTGACTTCTCAGCTCACTCTCCTCTGATCCAGAGCACTATTGTCATGATTACTAACAAAAATGAGGGCTGAGGCTGAGTCCCTGGTCACTTTGAGTTCCAGTTCCCAGGGAGAAGTTCCTCATCCCTCTATGCATGAGTACCCATCTTATTGTGCCAAAAGGACAAAGGTTCAACCTGCTATCACCTCACTTGTCCATCCCGCCTCCATCTGCAGCTTCCTGAGGACCTGGCAGAGATAAGAAGGAGTAATGTCAATGGACGCCTCTATCCTCTGTAGTTCAACTTATCCTAGGATGTTCAGCTTACTAGATAGTGGGATATCCTGACTAGTTATTCCTGGGCCAAAGTCTTAGGGATTCCCCTGTATGTCTTTAGCTGACTGTTTGCCTCCAACCAGAATAGTCAGGTCAACCTAGTAAGCCGAGTAGCTGTGTACTGGCTTACAAGTGAACAAGAGCAGTTGCTAGAACCTAGAGAGACATTAAGTAGAACTGAGGGGCAACCATGCTGCCTTGTGAGAATCCATTCTAACAGGACAGATGAGAGCAAGCAGGGGCCAGAGAAGCCTGGATCCAAGAGTCCCGGCAGGGTATGCAAGCTCTGAAAGGAGGAATGGCATCAGGAAAGGGACCGCAGATGGGCTCAGACAGCAAGAGGGCTTAGGCTGACCCTGGGCAGAAAGAGAAAGGGAGAGCAGCCTGTAAGCAGAGAGGGGAGAGAGGGCAGCAACCCTGGGCAGGAGAGGTGGGTGAGAAGTTGGTGTAGGTAGGTGGGCCAGGGGTTTGGGGATAGACGGTAGGTGTAAGATACAAGTGTGGGCTAGGTCAGGTGCTTCAGTAAATCAAATTACAAATTCTGGGCACAAAATAGGGCTCCTTTTTGCCCCAGAGCCTCTGAAGAATTCCACAAGGTGTGGGCAACTTTTCAGAGGCACCCTAAAAGCAAAGCGCTCCACATACCTTCCAAGGTGCTTGTTCTGAGTAGCCTATATTGATTGAGACCAACTTCTCAGGGCACATGAATGTGGGGGGCATCATTCGTCTCAGACATGAGGTGTTCTGCCTGATGCCTCATTTCTCACTGCTGCAAATAGCCGGTCATCTCTCATTCTTCCCTGGGACCAGGGGTCCCCTGTGTATTTTTCTGTGAGATACAAAGAGAGGAGTCCAGCTCCTGGCCAGTCTTCTACCCAGGAACAGCACACTGGCCCATGGGAATAGCCCATGACTCCCTACCAAGAACAGGTGAAAAGCACATTTGTACTCAAATGCACCCCAGTTTTCTTTGGCTTCTCAAAAAAAAAAATAAATAACCTTTGTTTTTCTTCATTTCTAAGCTCTTCCCAGAGAAAGAGAGAAAAGTTGAGTGTAGCCTAGCCTAATGGCCTTCTAGAACAAGTGAGGATGTAGAAAAGTAATAGTGGCTGTATCCAAGGTCACAGTGGCTCCATGACCCAGTGTCAGGCATTGAAGCTACATCTCAGTCTACACATGTCAGAGAGCAGGTTCCAGGCTTTCACAATGCACTGGGTGTTGGCGGTGTCTGTGGTAATAGTGTTAGATTTTTGTGGCCAGGTGCCTTACAGTGTTCAAATGACATGATTTCCACAGTGATTCAGATATGCACCAAGGGCCTTGGCCAAGGCTTATGCTTTTTCTCTTAATTAAAAATCAAAGTTCCCTGAAGAAATCTGCTGACCCAGAAATTAAGACAAACACAGTGGGAAATTAATTTTTTTTTAAAGTACAATTTATCCTCTACTTGTGCAGTTTCTGACAGCTCTTTAAAATGTTTGCCATGCCCATGGAATCCACAGAGAAATTCCATTGAGGTTTAAAAAAATAAAAAAGAGGAAAAAAAGAGTGACCTGTGCTAGAATGCTCAAATCAGTAACTGGGGATTGGCAGGGGGCGTGGGGGTTGAGGGCGCTGGACTGCCACATGGTTGACTATGGTTCAAATCCTAGACCTGGCAGCTTGCCTTCTCACTTTCCTTCACATTCTTTCTCTCACTCTGTCCATCTCTGATCAAATTAAAATAACTAACTAAATAAAGTTAAATAAAATAATTCTTTTTAATCAATAACTGTATGCCACTAGTAATTGTTAAGAATTGCTATAGCTGGGAACCAGCAGTTAGCGTAATGGCTATGTTGCTGGACTCCCACGTAGCTGACCACAGTTCGAGTCCCGGAGCCGGTGGCTTAAAACTCACGCCAGGCTCGTGTGTGTGTGTGTGTGTGTGTGCCCAAGATCCCGAGAGGAGAATGGAGGAGAAGGGATTGCAGCGTGACCATCCCCCCTGGGGGGTGATTTCTCGCTTTCTGTCTCTATGTCTCTCTCTGTCTGGCGAGCGCATGTGCCCTATAGCAAAAATCTCTCAAAAAAAAAAAAAAAAAAAAGAATTGCTGTAGCTTATAGATGCACTGGGAATGCCTCAATAACAAAAATAATTTTTTAAAGGTTTTTGCCACAGGGAGCATGTGTTTGTAAGAGAGAAAGTAATAGAGAAAGTGAGAAATCACCCACCAGAGAAATCACCCACCCAATCCCTTCTTCTCCATTCTCCTTTTGGGATTTTGGACATACCCAGTGTGATTTTCAGGCTGCCAGGTCTAGTACCTGAACTGTGGTCAGCCATGTGGGAGTCCAGTGCCTTAATCACCATGCCACCTGTTCCCACCATGCCACCTGTTCCTCCCCTAAAATATTATTATTTTTTTTGGAGAGGTTTTTTCGCTATAGGGCGCATGCACTCACCAGACAGACAGAGAGAGACATAGAGACAGAAACTGAGAAATAACCCCCCAGGGGGGATGGTCACGCCATAATCCCTTCTCCTTCATTCTCCTCTCGGGATCTTGGGCACACATGCACACTCGCCTGGCATGAGTTTTAAGCCACCAGGTCCGGGATGCGAACCGCGGTCGACTACGTGGGAGTCCAGCGACATAGCCATTACGCTAACTGCTGGTTCCCGTTTTTTTAAAAAGAGATATCTATGCTACAGAAAATGTGGAGGAAAGGACCAGCCCCATAGCCTAGTGGTTGAGGGAGCCCATGTAGTTCATTATGGTTTGAGTCCCAGCTGTAGTAGCTTGAAAAACAGACCAGGGGTGTGTGTGTGTGTGTGTGTGTGTGTGTGTGTGTGTGTGTGCTCTAAACTCGCAAATCCTGACAGGATGAGGAAATGGTGGAGAGGAGATCATGGTGTACTTTCTTTCTTTCTGGCAACAGCTTCTGGCAAGTTAATAAAAAAGGGGAAATGAAGGACTATCTTGAAGTTAGAGAGACTATCACAGCACTCTTAGGAACTTGGAATTTGGCCTGTGTGTCAACAGCTTTCTGCATGCACAGGGTGAGAGTAGGTTGATGGTACAGGTTATTTTATTAAATTGACTTGGCAGTTCGTGGTCTAGGATTAGATAGCAACATAGAACAAGCAGTGTGTTAAAAAGAGGGGTCTGATGTGTAGGATGGAATATTCCTCCTGCTGCTGTGAGCTATCTCCCTGAATGAGACAGTCCCCCTGAGGTCAGTCAACAACACGCCCACGGCCTCCAGCGTGGGCTCTCCCAGCTGACAGAGGGTGAGGTCTAACTCCCAGGCCCAGCCATAAACACACACACAGGCGGGCCCTGTAAATCACATAAATTCTTTGAGGCCTTGCTTGTTCATCTCACATTTACAGCAAGACCCTTGGGACTGACTGAACAAAGCCAAATTTCTGAATGAATGAAAACTCACTCAGTGGATGGCCTTCATTTTCCACATGGCTGGCAAGGATTAGACCAGTCAGAATTCCTCTCATCTAGTTAAAAAGGGAAACAACTCTCCTTTCTGATCCAGTATCTGAGAAAGGAGTCCTCTTGAGCTGGCAGAAGAGAGGTCTATGGGTAGTGTTATCAGCTGAAGATGGCAACTGTGGTGAGCCCAGTAGCTGGGTCAGCTCTCATTTGTGCCCTGGCAGCATTTCAAGGTCTTTATTTGAACATCTGCAGTGTGCCTGCACATGCCAGGCGCTGCACTGGGAACTGGGTGCATATTCCAAGAGGACCATCTGACCTGACTCTGCAAGAGAGAGATGGGTAATAGCTTCACTGCACAGTGGAATTTTCCATCCAAAGGATGGTTCACTTGGCTACCTCATAGCCAAAGACCAAGTATGGAACCAGCCATGTTCCCTGACAGGCCTTGCAGTTGGGCTTGCCTAACAACAAAGCTTTTTCTCACTACTATAGAATCAGGTAGAACTACTGAGGGACTTAAGTCTATCCTCACCTCCCTCCTGAGTGTGTGGCCATGAGTGAAACCCCTCAACTTCGGTGAGTCATACATTTCTCTTCTGTTAAATGAGGGTAAATAATATGTGGGGCCCCATCCAAAGATAGCGTGTACAAAAATGTTTTGAAAACTTTAAATACTGGCCTGGCCTTGTGGCCTGCTGGTTGGGAAAGCTATATCCCACATGGCTGACCATGTGTTTCAGCCATGCAACTTAAAAAATACACCAGGTACATGTGCATGAATGTCCAACATCCTGAGATGATAGCAAAATGGAGAAAAAGGGATGCAATGTGACCATACCCCATTGGGGAGAGGTTGCTTCCTCTCTCTCTCTCCCTCTCTCTCTGTGTCTCTCTGTTTTAGTCTCTCTGGCAAGCACATGAATCCTTTGGCAAAATAAAGAGGAAAAAATAAAAGAGCACTGCAAGTGCTTACAACTACTGTATACAGCTTTACATAGATCTAGGCTCATCACTTGAATAGAGTCTATCATTTAATACTATCTTGTCCCTGGAAAAGTGCTTTTCATAACATTTTCCACAAATACCAAGGGTGGATAGGTTAGGGAGCCTCATTACTAGGGTTTTAAATCTCTCTCTTCTCTCCCACCTCTTAATGAGGGAGAGGAATCCATGCTTGCTTCCCCCATAAGCAAGATGAGTCCAGACATTCATGGTACCTTTCCTCCAGAGTCAACAGAGAGCTGAACTTTCAGGGTGAATGTGGTAACTTCTTCCATTTTCACATCAGCTACAACCATGTCTGTCCCAGCACAAAGATTTTTTTTTTTTTTTGAGAGGTTTTTGCTATAGGGCACATGCACTCACCAGACAGAGACAGAGAGACAGAAAGCGAGAAATCACCCCCCAGGGGGGATGGCCACGCCGCAATCCCTTCTCCTCCATTCTCCTCTTGGGATCTTGGGCACGCATGCACACGTGCCTGGTGTGAGTTTAAGCCACAGTGTCCGGGACTCGAACCGCAGTCGACTATGTGGGAGTCCAGCGACATAGCCATTACGCCAACTTCTGGCCCCCAGCACAAAGATTAAAGTATGTATTTTTAGCTCTTCCAGTGTATTGTTTTGTTTTAGCATTTATATTTAGGTGCAACCTCACATTGTCACCCATTTTCCAACTGGAGTGGGGTGGTGTGGGGCACAGCTCAAAGGAAAGGCGTTGGACTTTCTAATAAGATGAACTGACCGTGGGCTGTCAGCCTGAGGTTTAAAGTACAACTTAAATACTATGAATGATTT
Source organism: Tupaia belangeri chinensis (assembly GCF_000334495.1). Lineage (NCBI taxonomy): Eukaryota > Metazoa > Chordata > Mammalia > Scandentia > Tupaiidae > Tupaia > Tupaia belangeri. Next base: position 2,122,747 of record NW_006159715.1, on the reverse strand, counting down.
CTTTACAATCTGGCCATATCTTATCTATCCAAATGAGTATTTTTCTTCCAGAAATATCTGAAGGAAAATAAATGTAAAGTTGTTTTTAAAATGGTCTCAAGAGGAATCATCCAAGAAGACTATTTTAAAGTTTGTCAACTCGGAAGTACAAACTGGAGTGTGTCTTTTAAAATCAGTTGCCTTATTTTAGCCTTCTGCATCCTGCCTATTCCTACCCCCGCCCCTTCTTAAAATTGAGATGAAGTCTTGCTATGTCATGATCCTCCTTGCTATGTCATGATGGCTTTGGTGATGTCCGGGTTCTTAGTGTTTTGGACAAAGAATTGAAGGAAACACGCCAACAGTGAAAGGAAAAGGTAGTTTATTAAGTAAAAGCAAAAGTATATTCCTAAGAGATAGGAGCACGCCTAAGTGGACAGAGGAAAGGTGACTCAGAGGCCCAGGAAGTCACATCGTTTGAGATTTATCACTTTTTAATCTAGGTTGTATTGGCTGATCATTGGCTGGGCCCACTGATTGTTCTCATCTCATTGGCTCTATCAAATGTGGCTAGGCCCACTGGTTCATCTCATTGGCTATAGCAAATATGACTTAAGCAGCTAGAAGCTAGACATCACCTACTCACCTGCCTACATTACTTTGGGTGGGGAATTTTCTGCCCTGATTGGGTTTTCTATCTAGCCATATAGGCAGATACTCCAGTTCCTCTATCCATTTCCATTTGCTAGCTTTCTCCAGCTTCACTCCTACATTAACCTCCCAAGTGACTGGGCCTATAGGTACACGCCATCACATTGGCTTATAGGGTGGGTCAGGAATTGAACCCATGTGGTCTCAGCCTCTCTTGTAGCAGTATTTCTAGCCTATGCTACTGTGGAAAGGCTCCTATTCTTTTTTTTTTTTTAACAATTATTTATTTTTTTCCATTTATTATTATTTTTTAATTTGACGAGAGAGAGAGAGAGAGAGAGAAAGCCACCAGGTCCAGGGCTTGAACCGTGGTCAGCCATGGGGGAATACCCCCCCCCCCCCCCCGCGCCCCCCCCCCTTTTTTTTTTGGGGGTTTTTTTTTTTTTTTTTTTTCACTATAGGGCGCGTGCGCTTGCCAGACAGACAGAGAGAGACATAGAGACAGAAAGCGAGAAATCACCCCCCAGGGGGGATGGTCACGCCGCAATCCCTTCTCCTCCATTCTCCTCCCGGGATCTTGGGCACGCACGCACATGCGCCCGGCGTGAGTTTTAAGCCACTGGGTCCGGGACGCAAACCGCGGTCGACTACATGGGAGTCCAGCGACATAGCCATTATGCTAACTGCTGGTTCCCCCCCACCCACCTATTCTTAATATAGCAGGTTGATATTCAAAATACTCAACAAATGATGCAGGTGGTACACCCACCAATCAGAACTGACCCAGTCTCACATGGTACCAGGTGTCTGGCTGCTGAATACTGGGGAGTGAAATAGATAAAAGCACTCACATACCTTGAGTAGTTCGGGATATTAAAAACTAAGTACCACAGATGAAGAACAGGCTCTACCTTCAAGAATTTTTCATTTTATACAATACGAGACAACCAAATGAACTCTGGCAGGGACAAGACCATTCAGGGAACAAATAGTTCCCAAAAAGAGTGCTTGCTTTTCATCTAAGAAAAACAATCAGAGGCCTTACAGTATTTTCAGATATTAAAGATTTACTTAAGGGCTGGCTCTGTGGCCTAGTGGTTAAGAAAGCCAGATCCCACATGGCTGACTATGGTTTGAATCGTGACCCTGGTAGGTAGATAAACATGCTGGTCACCTGTGTGTACATGCCCCACATCCTGATAGAATAAAGAGGTGGAGAAGGGATTGCTGCACTACCACATCCTGTTGAAGGGCACTTTCTCCCTTCCCCTCGCTATCTCTTTGTCTCTCTTTTTAGCAAGCAACATGTGCCCTCTGGCAATTAAAACTAAAGATTTACCTGGGGCCAGCCAGTAAACAGGCACAAGGGCATGTGTGCCTGAAATCCTGAGAATAGAATGAGGAGAAGGGATTTCAGTGTGGCCATCCTCCCTGGGGGTGCTTTTTCACTTTCCTTCTTTCTATCTCTGACTGTCTCCAGTGAGGACATGCAGCCTATAGCAAAAACAGAATAAAACAAAAGATTTATCTAAGCTTATTACCCAACTCATAATGATATTTTACAATTAAAGCTGATAGCACTTCTTTTCTTATTTTCCATACGAAGATGAGTTTTCACCCCTAGTCAGGTCTACGGAATGTGTTATAAATAGCATCATTAAGCAACTTAGCTGAAACCGAGGGTTCCATTTCTATTTGTCTAGTTCCATTTGTACAAACTTGTTTAGTGGATCTAGCTGCTTTTGGTATTGTTCCATATCACTGCTCCTCACAGCTAACCAGTCGGCTCCCCACTTGCTATGAAAGACAGATCTATCAAACCATTTCGGACACTGAGCCAAAGTCTCCTTTGTCATGTGCCACATCACGTTACCCAGCTCTACCTTCTCTTCCCTGGACACAATAATAGATTGACCTATTTGTGTCTTATATCCTTAAACACTTCTGGGTTTTAAGAATCTATTTTCTATGCATTACTTTTTTGGTCTCCTTTCAAGTTCTTCCTTCGACTGGTTTCAGTCTGGGGGTAGGTGGTTTAGGGCCATTCAACACAGGATGATGGCCAAGATTAAAGCCGTAATAGTGCATCCTTGTATTAGCAACCCTCCCAAAGTCTCTTTATCCTTGCTGCTCTTCATCTCTGCTGTAAAATCAATATTAAGTTAGAGAGGACTTATTTTCCACACTCTCCAAATTATCTCCACCTGCACGTGTTTTTGTTGTTCCCTCAATTTTGCACCTTTTCATATTGTAACTATCAGTTCACACATAGAAGTCCCCATCAAGGATATGAGTTCCTCAGGGGTAGAGTCTGTGTTTTATTGATCTTTTGAACCCATCACCTAACACAAAGTGTGGAGTTTCAGATAAAGTATAAATATATGGGGCCAGCAGGTAGCATGGTGGTTAAGCACTGGACTCCCCACATGGCTGACCGCAGTTCGAGTTCTGTCCCTGGAGGCTTGAAAAGCACACTGGGCATGTGTGTGTACATGCCCAAAATCCTGAAAGGAAAATGGAGGAGAAGAGATTGCAGCATGGCGATCTCTCCTGGGAAAGGTGAGTTTTCATTTTCCCTCTAACTATCTCTTTCCAGCCTGCAAAAGCACCCTATAGGAACAAACTATAAATAAATAAATAAATTTCATATATATATATACATGTGTGTATATATATATATATATATATAGAGAGAGAGAGAGAGAAAGAGAGAGAGAGAGAGAGAGAGATGTGCATGTGTGTAACTTTGTGTGTATGCATGAGAGAGACTCCAGTCACCATGGTACTTACTTGGTGCATGTCATGCATTGATGATGGTGGACTACTAGATAGGATTGACGTTTCCAAAGAGAGGCAACTTATACCGTGAGATAAGATTCGATAACAAAGGTTTTTACTACAAAAGACAACTATCAGCAAAACTCCCAGAATTAATTTCCTAAACAATGAGACTTCTTAACACTGTTACAGAAATACAACCACTACAAAGATAAGAACTCAAGTATTTACTGCTTACTAAAGCAGCCTCAACCTTTTTTATTATCCCAAGGGTCACATGGAGACTATAAAATACCCAATCAGATTTATAGCACAACCAAAAAAATATGTTAACTTGTTAGGCCATTTAAAAATTTAATCCAGATACCTCTGAAGAATTCATTAACTTTTCATGACTAGAGAAGAGACTTGTAGGCATCAAGCCATTCCATCTTCTGCAGCATTTTCCTTATTCCCATCCTGTTCCCTGCGACTATTTATCAATCAGCTTGGTCTTACCTTAATCAGGATGTCCATAAAGATGCAGTCTACTCGAACACTGTCAACATTATCCAACAATGTTTTCTCCTAAATTATTTCATAATTGTTTTCTTATACCCAAAATTCTGCTTTATAAATTTCAGATGTTTTGCTGTCCAAGCATCTATATGTATTTGTAAAGACTTTAAAGTTTACAATGAACCCCAAGACCTAAGCCCTTGACTTTGGGGTTTTTTTCTGTCTTGTTTTTCTAGATTCTTATCCCACTAGAATGCATTGAGTCGTCAGGAAAGTCATGATACATTTTTGCATAGAAAAACATAGAAAAATACATCATGACTTTCCTGATGACCTAGTAGTTCAAATATGAACAAGATACTTGTTTTGCCTGGGGTTGAGTGTCTATGTAGGAGCTGTTCTGGTTAGACGGTGTAAAATGGTCACCACTGAGTACAAAGTCACATATACTGGGTACACCTGGTCACGATCAGATTAGAACTTATCACCAGACAAGCTACATTTTGGGGCAAAGAGAAAACTTCTCTACTCCTAGCTCTTACTGCTTTTCTGTCCTTCCTTTTAACTATTAGCTATATGACATACACCAAATAACATGTTTTAACCTAATGATAGCTATTGTATTAAGGGAAATTTTATATAATTAAAGGGGAACTGTAGACTGAACACTAAGAGTAATATGCTTACCTGGGAATATAACTCTTGGAATTGCCCAAGCCAATTTTTCTAACCTTATTTGATACCATGAATAATTTAAAACACAAAGAGTGCTTGGCATTTAAAAAATATTGGATAAATATTTTTCCAGTGATTGCACGAATATTTTTTAAACCTCCATATTTACTAAATTGTATTTAAGGTGAACATCACTCTTTTTAAGGTCATAAACCCATATAGTCAATATATTATAGAAGTGTTCTATTTTGCACTAACAATTACCATTTCCTTGAAATATCGGAGTCCCATGTGAATGGCTTAAAAGGTCTACACAGTTCTTTTGATTTTGTATATTATTTCTCTACTAGGACTGCCCAATAGAACTTCTCACAGTGCTGAAAATGTTTTATATCTGCTCTGTTCAATTCAGAAGCCACTAGCCACATGTGGCTGCCTGGCACTAGAAATGTGACTGGTGCAACTAAGAAACTGAATTTTAAGTATTATTTAAATGTAAGAGGCCACCTGTGACTAGTAGCTACCATATTGGAAAGCACGGTTCTGTAAAAGGATTGGAAAAGCAAAATTTGACAAGTGGGAGAAGGTGTTTAAAGGCATTTCTGTAAGCCTTCACCATCTTTGCTCTCTCATGGGGACAGTTCATTGATCTTCTCGTTTCCTTTATTGCGATCATTTTTCAGTTTTGTAGTTTTAAGGGTGGTAAATGTTATTTACCAACCAGTTCCCTGCTCTTGTAATTCTCGAACTTGGCTGTTCATCATCATCACCCCCAGAGATGGGATTCAGCAAGTGTGGGGACAGTATGGGGCATCTGTGTTTCTTAGGCTCCACAGCTGATTCTGATCTGCAGCCAGACCTGGGAACGACTACTTTACGCCAGAGACCTAAACCAGCAGCCCTTGGCCAAATACATCCTCAAAACATATGTTCATCCCACACAATGCCACACAATGTTTTAAAATGTTTTGAATTAGTTGCCAACTTCTGCAAATTGTAAATTTTTTTTTATCAAAGAAAAAAACTGGAGTTGAGTAAAGGCTACCTCCTTCAGATAGAGCACAAATTATTTGGTTCTGTACTGTTGACGTGCCTGCCTCATACAGGCCTGGCTATCAACAAGCATTAGAATTCGAGAACAGGAAGTAGTTACTTTCTATCAGTGCACCATTCCTAGGTGGGAGAACAACTCTTCTGTCAATGGAGCTGCCTATCATCATCTTAGCAAGCTGAAGAATATCATCCTCCTGGGACCAGCAGATGGTGTAATGGTTACTTTGCTGGACTCCCATGTAGCTGACCATGGTTTGAGTCCTGGACCCAGCTGCTTATAACATGCCAGGAGTCAGGGTGTACGTGCCCAAAATCCTGAGAGGAGAATGGAGGAGAAGAGATTGTGGTATGGCCATCTCCCCCGAGGGGTGATTTCTCACTTTCTGTCTCTATGTCTCTCTCTGTCTGTCTGGCGAGTGCACGTGCCCTATAGTGAAAATCTCTCCAAAAAAAGAATATCATCCTCCTATCAATAGATATGATGGATGTCTTAATAGGTCAATGGGTCATAACCCAGGACCATGAGATCAATCCTGTTCAGGAACACATTATCTCATTTTTTATTGTTTAAGTTTTCTTTTAGTTACTGAGAGAAAGAAAGAGAGGTATCCCTTGACAGGTTCTTGCTGTGTTGTGATCCTTCCCTCAGTCTTCCAGATGGCCAGGATCGTGGGTGAGCACAGGCAAGCCCCGCGTGTTCAAGTCACGTGGGATTCAAATCTGAGTCTCCCAAGTGACTCCAATATCACAGCAGTGCCCTTCTCCCTGTAGCACCGGGGCCTCACTCGCTTTTTATTTTTTTATACCTCAAACTCTCTCTTTTTTTCTTTTTCTTTTTTTTTTCAGGCCTGAGACATAAATTTTTTTAAATGATTATTTATTTTATTTTATTCATTTGTTTATTTATTTTTTTTAGTTTGACCAGAGAGAGACAGAAGGTGAGAATGAGAGAAAGAGGAAGTGAGAAAGCAAGCCACCAGATTCAGGACTTGAACCCTGGTCGGCCATGTGGGAGTGTCCAGCACCTTAACCACCACACCACCTGCTGGTCCCGAGACATAAATTTTACAATAAAGGATTCAAAACAGAATGCAAGCAAAATGACCATTCTATGATCACAGTGGAGTTCTCGGCTGGCACCCCAAACTCTCTTATTATAGTTACATAAAGCCAGTCAATGAGACTGCTAGGGAGAGTAAATATGTTATAAATTTTATTCTCTGATTTGGAAAAAATATATCTTTTTTTGAGATCTGTCATCTCTCACCTGTTTTCCTTTCAACGTATTTCTATTTAGCCGTGGTTCTTAATATTAAAAACAGTTGATGACTGCTTAAGGTGCTGGACTCCCACATGGCCAGCTGTGGTTCCAGTCCCAAACCTGGCAACTTGAAAATCATGCTAGGTGCATGTGCGTGCATGCCTAATACTCCAAGAGGAGAATAGAGGAGAAGGAATTGTGGCATAGCCATCCTCCCAGGGGGTGATTTCTCACTTTCCCTCTCTGTATCCCTCTGGAGCTCACACACCCTATGGCAAAAACCTAAAACAAAAACAGTTGATCACACTTGCTAATCTTTTCTCTCCCTTGAGATTTCTTTGCAATGATAGCTAATGAGTGAACAACATATAAACAAAAATGATGAAATAAAAAACAGAGCATCCGTTGATGAAAACTAGATAGAGGAGTGCTAATTGATTTAAAGGCAGAGGAAGACATAGCTTTTGAGTATTTATGGGAACAATAGTTTTTTTTTTTTTTCCCAGAAAAATGCATGCACACCAACCATTTTGCAATCAATTTTTGGTGTTTTACAGCCCTCTGTATCCCATCTATTGATTCCCGGTAAAAGAAACCATCTACCTGAAATAAGGCACGCTACTTGATAGGTACTTATACTGGAGACGAGGCACCAAATTTCAGACAGAGCTTTGAAGGTGAGACGTACTTTTCGGATAAAATTTTGTAAGAAGGCTTTTATATCAACAAAGGGGAAAACAACCTCACATACCACGAGGCTTTTAGGCCTTAAGTAAAATACAGGAAATAAATTGTCTCACTTCCAGGATCATGTTAAACTAAGTCTCATCTAGAACTTACAGCTGAAGGCACAGTGGATTTTTCAGCATACAGTAAGTAAATCTATGCCATTTGAATTTTCAAACAAATCCTTAGAGACATCCATGACAGAGCTGAGAAACTTCCTAGAATTGCATTCATGCATATGTTGGAGACAGTTGCTTGATGCCTTAGTCTGGTCAGTTCCATTAATTCAGAACTGACTGTTTTGCTCCTGTTTTTTTTCTTTTTTTCCTTTTCCCCTGAGTGGCAGTTGGTTCCATCACTGAGGTGATAAATTAGAAGTCACCTAAGGCATGAAACATGCCATATGACACCATCTTATTTTCTAATTGGAAATGCCTGCATTTCCATTCTCATCTATTTCTGCATATGACAGGCATCCAAGGTGAAGTGAAGAATTTTTACTTTCCACAAGATGGTTGGAAGTTTTCTGTTTCAGTCACTTCATATCATTGAGAAGATTTAGATTTTTCACACATCTTGCTTTTCCCCCTAAGAAAGACAACAGATATTTCTTAAAATCTTCGTGTACTGATCATCCTCCTTTGGTCCCTTGCAGATGCTCTCTCAGCTCTGTGGGGAGAAGGGAAGGATTAAGGAAGGGGGAGGCTGGGAGGTTGACTACTGTAGACTGTAGCTCCCATCTCTCAGGCTCCCTTGACAATGACTTCTCTCTTTTTTAATTTTTTAAAATTATTTTTTAACTTGATGAGAGAAGGGGAGAGAGAGAGAGAAATTGACAGAGCAAGCCACCAGGTCCAAGATTTGAACTGTGGTCAGCCATGTGGGAGTGCAGCACTTTAATCACCATGCTACCTGCCAGCCCCCATGACTTCTCTTTTTTAAACATTTTATTTATTATTATTATTTTTTAATTTGCTATGCCCATGCACTCACCAGATATTCATACACACACACACACACACACACACAAACACAGAGTGAGAGAGGTTGAGAGAGAGAGAAAGAGAGAAAGTGAGAAAGCAAGCCACCAGGTCGGGGACTAGCCATGTGGGAGTCCATCATCTCAACCACCATACCACCTGCTGGCTCCAACACTGACTTCCTGAAGCCAATGGGAAGTCCTTGCAGGAAATCAGAAGGTGGGAGAAGAGAGATATATTGGAATTGATCCACTCATTTATTTATTTTTGTATCTTGAGTCTCCAAGAGAGATATATTGGAATTGATCCACTCATTTATTTATTTTGTATCTTGAGGCTCCTCTGAATGAAAAATTTAAGCACAAATGATGATATAAAAGATAAAAAGGGGGTTGGACTGTGGTGAAGGGTGAAACTGTGGTGATCTGCAAGGCACACCCACATTGGACCATTGCTGATTCTTGTCCAGAGACCTCCCAAAGTACACTGGGCACACTTGTGTCCACGATCTGGACTGGCTAAAGCTAGGAGTGGATTGTGGTGTTACGACCATGTCAAGGGTGCTGTGTCTTTGTCTCTTTATTCCTGTCTTTCTTGCTCATGAAAGAAGGAAAAACACTTTAAAAATAAAGGTAGAGGGGGAGCGCGGAGGGGCCCTGTGCCAGCCCACCCGGGCCCGGCTGCGGGCCCCCGCCACCCCGGGGACCCGTGTCAC
>NW_006159715.1:2072102-2112634 GCF_000334495.1 Tupaia belangeri chinensis | reverse complement strand
GGGGAGGAAGGTGTGGAGGGCAACCATGGATGCCAGGGACAATGGGGGAGGAAGATGGGACATAGCAGAGGGTGGGGGATGGGGAATCAGGGATGGCAAGACAAAGGGCAAGGTATGCAGGACGTAAGAATTGGAAAATTATTTGCTGAGAACATGTATGTGGATGTGCTTGATTGAGCCAATGCACAGTGTATTTTGGATGGAAAATTCATTTGTGTGTTGTGATGCTGTAAAGTGAATTAATAAAAAAAAAAAAGGTAGAGGGACAGTCTGTAGCTTGAGGGTTAAGGCAGCTGGATCGCACACGGATGACAATGAAGTTTGAGTCCTGACCTGGTGGCTTGAGAAATGTGTTGGGTACATGTGTGTACATGCTCAAAATCCCCAAAAGAGGGAGAATGAAGACACTGTGGTAAGGCCATGCTTCTCTCTCACTCACTCTCTCTCTCTTTCTCTCTCTCTCTCTTTCTAGCAAGTACATGTACCCTCTGGTGGATTAAGAGAAAAAATGGGTAGAAGGTCAACAGTTCTCTAGTTGATGAAATCTAGAGGAATGCTAGAGGCAAAGGCATAGTTTAGGAGGTTCCCAGAGAAATTTTGGGCAAGAAGGAAACTTACTTGACTGAGAACCCTAGTAAAGATTGGACACACATTAGTGGAAAAGAGTAAGAAGTGGGTTGAAAACAGAACATATGGAAAAACAGATGTCTGATGATCCTTGATTATCTGTTCACAATTTTAAATGAGGCACTGAAAAGATGATAGGAAATCTGGATCTATTATCAGGCTTTTTCATCTCATACTTTTTGCTGTAGGATGATAGCTGTTATTCCTACTATCTCCACTCTGCTTCTTTTTCCCTCAGAAGCAGCACAGTACCCATCAGGTAGGCAAAAAATTAGAACCATCAGAGCCAGAAGGTGGCAAGGTAGCTGAGGCAGTAGACTCCCACATGGCTGACCATGGTTAAAGTCGTGGACCTGGGCTTTCTCATTTTCCCTCTCTCTCAATCTCTGGTGAGTATATGTGCCGTATAGCAGGTTGGAAAATAATAATCATGATAAATACGGTTGAATAAATAATTCTTTAGGAAAAAAATTAGAACCATCTCCTTTGGGGAAATTGAACGGTTCCAGAAAAAAGACATCCACATTTTGGCCTTTGTGGATTCACTGAGATAATAGCCATTGTCCCCTTCTACTGTTCTACATCAAAGTCAATAAACTTGTTCACAAACACAAATCTCCAATCTGTGTCCCACTCTTAAACATAAGTGGATAAACAAGGATCACTAGGAATTTGAACACCTCTAACATGGAAGATAAAATTTGAAGTGAAAAATTCACTGGAGGGGATTAGCAACAGGTCGAATATTGTTGAAATAGGGATCAATGAATTTAAAGAGAGGGGAATAGAAATTATCCAAACTAAAAAAAAAATAAAGAGAAAGATGTATAAGAAATTAAGAGTTTAAGACTCCTTTGTAAAGGTACTAGCAGGTGACAAGGTAGTTAAGGCACTGGACACTCCCACATGGCCAATGGCCAACCATGGTTTGAGCACCAAACCTGGTGGCTTGTTTTCTCACTTTCTGTGTGTGTGTGTTTCTGTATGTGTGTATATGTCTGGTCAAATTAAAATACAATGAATAAATAAATAAAATCAAATAAAAAATTATTTTAAAAAAGGACTCCTGGGACCAGCAGTTGGCATAATGGCTGTTACTGGACTCCAATGTAGTCAACCATAGTTTGAGTCCCGGACCCGGTGGCTTAAACTCATGCCAGGCACAAGTGCATGCATGCCCAAGGTCCCAAGAAGAGAATGGAGGAGAAGGGATTGCAGCATGGCCATCCTCCCTGGGGGGTGATTTCTCACTGTCTCTCTGTTTCTCTCAACAACTCAAATTCTTAATAGGAGGAGTTGCAAATAGTGCGTGACCATGTTTAGGCCTAGCCACAGTGCTGCAGCAGCAGTGTAATGCTTAGCAATGCTGGAAGCCATTTGGAAGATTAGGATTCAGTTCCCAGGTTGACTTGTAAACACTAGGCACACATGTGTAAGCCTGTGATCCTGGCTGCTTGACTATGGCTAGAGAGGGGCATTGCAGTGTGAGACCCCCTTGAGGGTACTTGCTTGTCTGTTTCTCTCTCATGAAATAAAGAAAGAAAAGGGGAAAGACAAGTGGAGAGAGAAAAAAAAGAAAAGAAAAGAATTTGTGATCTTATTTATTTTTGTAGAGGTTTTTGCCTTATGATACATGTGCTTGCTGGAGAAGGAGAGAGACAGAGACAGTGAGAAACCCCCCTCCTAGGGAGAATGGCTACACCACAATCCCTTCTCCATTCTCAGAATTTTGGGCATGCATGCACATGTATCTGACATGAGTTTTGAGCCGCCAGGTCCAGTACTTGAACCACATTTGGTCATGTGGGAGTCCAGCAACATACTGCTATCTGCTGACCCTTTGTGATCATATTTATTTAATTGACCACAGTTCATCCTTTGGCCATCTGAAGAGAATATGTCCCCAACTCTCCAGCAGTTGTCTAAAACTTTGGACAGTACCAAATTATATATACTGTATTACATTCCTATACATAGGTGGCTATGATAAAGCTTTACTTATTTGTTTGTTCATTTATTTCTTTTATAAAGTTATATTAATTGATACAGTTCTACTACATATGTTTTTTCCCCCTTTTATTATACCAGACAGTATAGCACATGAAAGAGAGAGAGACAGAGAAAAGAGAATCCCCCAAATGGGGCCTGCTCACACTGCAATACGTTTTTCCTTCAATTCTCTGTCCCATCAGAATCCTGGGCGTGCATACTTGTGCCCAATGTGTAAGCTACTGGGGTCAAGATTTGATTTCTGGTCAACTACATGGGAACCAGCTTCCTCTGAGCAGCACTTAACTACTAGGCTACCATGGGATTGGCCCAAGTCCAATTCATAAATTAGGCAAAGTGAGAGATTAACAATAACAATTAATAGTAAAATGGAACACAAAATAATATACTCTAATAAAAGTTACACTAATGTGCACTGTGTGGCCCTCTCCCAAAACACCTAAGTACAATATACTCATCAATTTTTAGACCATGGTTGATTGTCGGTAACTGAAACCATGGAAAGAAAAGCTGTGGAGGAAGGTGGGGACTGCTGCACCTATGTAATGAAGTTCCAATAAATACTCTAAATATCAAGACTTGGGTGAACTTTCTTGATTGGCAAAATTGCATGCGTATTGTCACATATCGATGCCAGGAAAGTCACACATCCGGTCTCAATAGGAGAAGACAACAGAAGCTCTGATTTGCAGCTTGCTCCAGTCTATTCTATTCTATTGACTGGTGTTAAGTGCTATCATTCCTCTGTAATAAACCATTTCTCTGTAATAAACCATAAGTATTAAGAGCTTTCAGAATCGAAGGTGCTTTGGGAAATCACTCTGAATTCACAGTTTTCAAAAATGAGGGTGGTCCTGGGGTCTGTTCCCTCTAACTTTGAAGTTGTTAAACTCTTATATTCTCACATGCATGATGAAGACCCTCAAAATTGTCATCCAATTACAGCTTTAGACCCCAAACCTAGCATCTGTTCATCTGGTTCAAATATGGATGAGGCTCCTTAGATGTACTTCTGCTGTGGTTCTTCTTGATCATGATACTTGTAACCTAAAATGACAAGTTAACTAAATATAGGCATGCATTGTACAATGACATTTCAGTCAGTGATGGACTGCGTTTATAATGGCGGAGCAATAGGCTATGCCACATAGCCTAGGAGTTTAGTGGACTGTACCACCTGGGTTTGTGAAAGCACACTCTATGATGTTCAGGCAATGACGGAATCACCTAATGACAGATTTCTCAGAACTTATCGCAATTAAATGATGCATGACAGTACTCAATATATAGTGATGAGAAAGGGATAGGATGATATAACAGATATTTTTTATTTAGAAAGGCAAAAAATAAGAAGCACCTACTAGTCGTTCTGAGCAGTTCTGAAATCTCGCCGGGCACATGTTGCCAGTATCCTTGACATTGGGAACAGGAATATTCCTTGACTGGGGTCAGCGTCTGGTCCCTAGGAATGGTTTCTAAATCTATGATCTTGACTCTAATGTCTGGAATCTTGTCTTCGCCCTCTTAAGCTTTTTTTTTTTTTTTTTTTTTTTTTCCTATAAGCATGTATTCATGCTGACAGTAGAGTAGTTGTCTCAGCCTGGTTTTCAGTCACAAAAATTGGGAATCCTTGAGGCCTCTTTTCCTTTTGAACTATATATTCCTGTTTCATCCAAGCTAGCAGTGATTTTATGAACAATACTTCCTAAAAAGTTTTGAGTGTTGCACGAATCAGAGTGGGGTGAATTTCATGCCTTAAAAGACATATCTATGTCTTTTCAAGATAGGCCTCTTGGTGCTTTAGGCCATGCGAGACGATGTGATAAGACGGTGCCTTTAAGATTCTCACAAACACTTTTTTTCTAGTTGAAAAGGTCTATGAGGCATCACCTTAAGTCTTTCTGCTATCTTCAAAAGTGATTGTATAGTCACTCCCTTGATTTTCTTTTTATTCTGAGGCCATTTATTATTACTTTGAGAATCTTTTGCCAGCTTGAGATACTGAAATTTTGAAATGCTTTAAGTTTCCAACCTAGCAGGTCCTGGGGCTTATGTATTCCCCCCCCCCCCAATTTTGTTTGCAAACTATTCCTTCTTTAGTTTGACTCTTCCTGTATTTTATCATATTTTATCATGTAAAACTAAAGGCAATGGACACTTTTTAAAAAAATAATTAATTTAATTTAATTTATTTATCATTATCATTTTTAATTTGTTATAGGGCATACGTGCTTGAGAGAGAGGTGGAGGGGAAGCAGGCTGACACGTCTGAGATTCGAGCTGCTTTTGGCCACATGGGGAGTCCAGTGCCTTAACCATCATGACACCCTTTGGCCCTGACAATGAACACTTTTAATATTTTTCCTGAAAATCTCCTTAGTCAGTATGTAGGTTTGTTCAGGCTGACATAACGAAATAGCACAGACTGGGTGGCTTACGTAATTGACATGTATTTATTTTTTGATTTTTCTATAGGGTTCACGCACTCACTGAAGAGAGACAGAGAAGGAGAGAAAGAGAGAAAAGTGAGAAAGCACAGGATGGCCATGACACAATTTCTTCTCTTCCATTTTATCTGGGGACTTTGGGCACGCACGCACATGTGCCTGGTGTGTTTTTCAAGCCTCCATGTCTGGGACTCAAACCGCTTAGTCAGCCATGTGAGAGCCAGTCACCTTAACTACCATGCCACCTCTCTAGCCCCTGAAATGTATCTTCTCACAGTTCTGGAATCTACAAGTCCAAGATTAAGGTGCCATCAGAGTTGGTGTCTGATGAAGCCTCCTGGTTTGTGAGAGACTGCCTTTTCATTGTGAATGCACACAGCTTTTTTTTGTACACAGTGTATGGAAAAAGAAAGACCTTTGGTATCTGTTTCTTATAAGGACACCAGTCCTATCAGATGCAGGTCCAACTCTTATGACCTCCATTAACCTTATACTCTCTTTAAAGGTCTTATCTCCAAATACAGTTGCATTGGGGGTTAGGGCTTCAACCTGTGAACTTTTTTTTGGGGGGGGGGTTGATCAATTTAGTCTATTATGGTCATACCAACAATGTTATTAGTATTTCAATTATCTATTGTTATATAAAACCATTGTAAAACTTATTATCCTAAAGTAATAATTTTAGAGGTTGGCCACAGGTTTTACGGGTTGACCATATGGGTTGGGTTCTTCTGCTTCATGTGCTGTTGCCTATGGTGATGACCCCAAGGTTCAAAAATTCACATATTTTGGAGGAGGTGCTGCCACTGGCCTCTGTTCTGTTTTCTGTACCACTCATACCTCCCAACATGTTTGTTTAGATTTCCTCAAAACATGATGACCAGATTTCAAAAAGGGGCATTTCAAAAGAAAAAGCCACAATGCACAAGAGTTTATCAAGACTTGTGCTTGTGTCGTGTTTGCTAGAGTAGGAGAGAGTACCCCAAAGTGTAGGTATTGGGAAGGGAGGATAACTGGGAGTTGCTTGGGTTCAAAACACACTAATCCAAAATATGGCACTTTGGCTTTTGAGAAAATAGGAGAAGCAGGAAGTTCTCTCTGACCTTTGCCACAATTACCCTGGAAATAGGTCATAAAACCTAGCAGACCTTCCTTTGAGCTATGTTATAAGACCCTCCTGTGGCCTATACTTGAAGGAAAGCAATGAAGAGACAGAAATACCAAGCAGATTCTGAACAAACAGCTGAGTTCCCCCAGTTTATTACCATTAGAGTGGAACCCTTTGTTCTCCGATCATACTTCTGCATGACTGCATGTAAAAGCACACATTGAGTATATTTCTTTGAGTCTTTATTTCTGAAGGCACCTGTATTACATAAAACTTATATTAAATAAGTTTGTCTTGGGCCAGCTAGGTTGTATAGTGGTTAGAGCAGTGGATCCCACATGGCCAAATCCACAGTTCAAGTCTTGGACCCTGGTGGTTCAAAGACACACAAGGCACAAGTGCATGCCCAAAATCCTGAGAGGAGAGTAGAGAAGAAGAGATTGTGGCATGGCCATATTCTCTGGGGGATAATTTCTCACTTTCCCTCTGTCTTCTCTGTCTTGCCCATAAGTGCATGTGCCCTATAGCAAAAACTAAAAACAAGCAAATACATTTTTTGGTGTCTCTGTCTGTTTTGTGCTGTTGTAACAGAATACCATAAACTAGGTCATTTACAATGAACAGATAGTTATTCTTCACAATTCTGGAAGTTGAGAAGTTCAAGATTGGGATGGGGATGGCATGGTGTGTAACCCAACATCTGGCAAAGGCCTTCTTACTGTATCCTAACATGGTGGAAGGTATCACATGGTGGAGGGGAAAAGACAGTGATAGAGAAAGAGAGAGACGAAAGGAGATCAAACTTGCCCTTTGAAAATGAACTCTCCCCTGCAATAACAGTATTAACCCATTTACGAGGACAGAGCCCTCATGGCCTACTCACCACTTAAAGATCTCACCTTGTAATATGGTTACAGTGGCAATTAAATATCAGTGTAAGCTTTTGGAAGAGACAAATATTAATATTTAAACCATAGTAGTATATTTTCTTCTTGTTAATCTGTCTTTTGTTGTAGGAGTCTCAGCCATGAACCTAGTGATGGGTGGGAATTATATATATATATATATATGTGTGTGTGTGTGTGTGTGTGTGTGTGTGTGTGTGTTTATATATATCCCCTAGGGCCAGTCTAGTAAGAGTCTATCACAATTAGCCACATTTCCTATCTTCTAAGTTGCTTCAGGCAATATTTTCCCAATTCTTTCACTAGCACAAAACATGGCGTGTCATTTTTCTAGAATTCCGTAGAAGTGTCTTCACTGCTTTTCCAGCTTCTACTAAGTCTCCTTACTTCCCTCCCACAGTCTGTTGTTATTACCCAGATCCAAAACCAATGCTGCATGTGGCGAATTTTTTTTTAATAGCAGCATCCTAATTTGGGGTACCAATTTCTCTTTCAGCTCGTCTTTGTTATGGAATAAAACACCCTGAAAGTTAATGGCTTAAGTCAACAACAATTCATCACTCACCTCATCCTGTGGGCTGGCGGAACTGCTCCCTGCTACTTTCATTTAGGCTCACTCACACAGATGCATTCAGCTGACAGGTCAATCTGCTGCTCTTGAACTTAGCTGGGGCAGTGGGATGGCTGGGTTTCTCCTTACACATGGTCTTTTATCCTGGGCTTCATCATGGTATGGTGGTCTCAAATCAGAGTTCTGAGAGAGTGAAGACAGAAACCATATCACTTCACATGTTACAACCTCTGGAACTTGCAAAATATTGCTTCTACCATTCTCTATTAGGTCAAGCAAATATCCCAGGCAGCCCAGATTCAAGAGGTGGGGAAATAGACTCCATTTTTTAAACAGGAGGAGCAGCAAAGAATTTGTAGCCAAATTTAACCTACCATAGAAAGCTATGCCTTGTTCCTAGATGGAAAGACTGGATAAAATAAAAGTTCAATTCCTTCAATAAATCTATAAAGTCAATGTCACATCAAAAGTTTTAATAGAGCATTTCAGGAAACTTGAAAAGATTTTTCTAAAATTCATCTAGAAAAGCAAAGGGCTCAGAAGCACCAGCACAATTTTGAGGAAGGGCAACATGCAGTCACTAGTCCTCACAGATTTTAAAGCTATAGTAATGGGGCCGACAGGTGGTGTGGTGGTTAAGGCACTGGACTTCCACATGGCCTACTGTAGTTTGAGTCCTGGACCTAGTGGCTTGCTTTCTCACTTTCTCTCTCTCTCTCTCTGGTCAAATGAAATAAATAAATAAATGGAATTAAATAATTTTTTAAACAAATAAATAAAGCTACATAGCAACAGTGTTTGGCTATAATAAAAAAATTGACTAATGGAATGACTAACAAACATGTAAAAAGATCCTCATTGTCAGTGATTGTAGAAGACAGACACCATTGGTTCCTACATAGACTGTTTTCCTTTTTGCTAACAGAACATTCTGCTCCTTCTTCCACACCTCCACACCTACCGATGTGCTCCAGAGGCCCAGAGCCCCTCTCTTGAAGAGCCATGAAGTGTGAATAAATTAGTAGCTGGTTTATAAATGTGTGAATGATGCAAAGCTAGCCAATGAGCTACTACAGTTTTCCAGCTGGGGGTTCTGAATGAGGCTTTATAACTCTTTAAAAGGTACACAAGGAAAAGACATGGCCTCTTTACCTTTGCCAGTCTTCAGAAACTGTGAGAATTGGATTCTTGGAGCTGTCGTTCTTGTTTCCGACATGAGCGATTATGTGAATAAAAAGCCCACATCCTGAGAACTACAGAGAGGAAATATGGTGTTGGGATTCTTAATATCTTCAAGCTGTTTATTTAACCTGCCTTCATATCTCCGTTCTTCCTGAGTGGTGTGCAGGGTAAGGAGCTATTTATATGAAGCCCACACTGCATACAGCCTCAGTGGGATGTATTGTAACCCAAATGACTGAATGAAGCAATTATCTTTAATAGTAAAATTCATTGTACATTTATAGAAAAAGGATCAAATGGTGGTATAGTGGTGAAATGTTATGTTCTGTAAGGCTGACATGGGAAGGTTCTGGGTTCAGTTCTGCAGGCCTCCCTGAGTATGGCTGGCATGTACACACGCATAATCTGGGCTGGCTGAGCTGGGGTAGAGTGTAAGGTCAAGACTCTATAACGGATGTTATTTCTCTTTCTCTCTCTCTCACCTGTTCATGAAGAAAATAGCATTATTGGGCCAGCAGGTGGCATAGAAATTAAGGCACTGGGTCCTACATGGCCAACTGCATGATTTGAGTGGTCTGGTGGCTTGAAAAATCATGCTAGGTGCACATGTGTACATGACCAAAATCCCAAGAGAGAAATGGAGAAGAAGGGACTGCAGCATGGCCAACCCTTCGGGGAGGGGTGACTTCTCACTTTCTCTCTCTCTCTGTCTTTCTCTGGTGTGCATATACACCCTATAGCAAAAACAAAACAACACTATTAATTATTTAAAATAGGATTATTAATGATTTTATATTAACACGATGACTTAACTGGTAATATTTTTGTTGGTGGCATGTGTGCATCAAGGGTTTTGGACAGTCTCCTTGTGTCGCAGCCCCCATCCTTCAGCACCCTTATCAGTATTAGGCATGTGGTATTGCACCCTGCTTTTTAGAGGGGGCTGGGAAGTAAACCCAGGCCTCTCATGTAGCCTCAGCTGTCAAGGAGCAGCATCCAGTGCATGCTACAACAGCAAGGACAAACTATTAATAACTGAATAGTTAAAATATTCAAATGTAAGAGTGCAGAAAACAAAGTATTTTTTAAAGGCATACATCTCAATTGAACTATGTTGTAAAAAACCCTAACAGAAACAGCTCTGTGCTTTTGGTGAGTTAATGTTTTTGTGTATGTGTAAAGTCTATCTCCATTTTGGAGGAACATAGAGGAATTTGTATTTGTAGTAAATTTTAAATCGCGGAGATGCCAATCATGTCGTCGCGAAACGGAAGGCGGCTTGAAAATAAACAACAGAAACCCTAAAGTTGTTATTGTGAGAAAGGCCACTCTCTTGACCTCAAGAAGGAATGAAATGCCAATAGGCAGTAAAACGTTTTTTCCCTGAAACTCAGTGGAAAGGTCTCTCATCTCACCAGATTTCTACACACACACGCACATATGGAATAAGCATGTAACATAGTGTGGGAAAGTACGAGCTGCAGAAAACCAGGAGTCAGTAGGAGAAAAACTCCGGGTTTACGCGAGAGAAAGGAAACTTTTGTTCCGAGAAGTTACCTGGTGAATGCGGCCACCACCGCCCACAGAACCTCGTTGGTGCTGGCCTTCAGACATTCCACCTCTGGGTCAAGGTCAAGCAGCTGTCGCACTCTCTTGGTGGCTAAATCATACTGCTCGTCCAGAAGAGGAGCAAAAGCGTTCTCCAGGACATCCGAGGCATGTGCTAGGTAAATGAGGGCCAGCAGGCGCTTGTCCATGCGGTGAGGGTCATTTGCCAAGAACAGCTTCTAGGACTTCCTTTTCTTCTTTTATTGCCAGATGGTTTGTACACTATTCAGAGAGAGACAGACAGCATCCCCAAAAGGGGGTGTGGTCAGGCTGCAGCCCTTCTTTCCCATTACTCCATCCGGCCAGGATTTGGGGCACACACGCACACATGCCAGCAGGATTTTCAAGTCACTGGGGCTGGGATTTGAACAGCGGTGGACCATGTAGGATTTGGCTGCCTTGACCACTAAGCCACAGGACCAACTTTCTCATACTTTCATGATGAGGTGCTGCTTAATGTTGTTGGTGAGCAGAGGTGTCATCTTGCCATAAAGTAGGAAGTTCTGCTTTTCTGTGGACAACACACCTTTTTCCACCAGGTTTTCAGCTAATCAATCCCATGTTTCTTAGTTAATAATACAAGTTAAAGGATTTCATATGTCACCTAAACAAAATATTTTAAACTTAGCGGAGATTTTCTACTATTATTTTCTTTGTACTCGGTCTGAATAGCAACATGTACTTGTCATAGCAGCTGGGTATCTAGAAACGTGGAGTGTAGCAAGCGCTCTATGTCAGCCTGTGTTGCCTGAATGGGAGCTTTCTGTGGGACAGGAATCACATTGTGTGCATCTCTCTAGCCCCAGCACCAAACATATTTCCTGGAACACAGCACTTGCTCATAAATATTTGCAAAAGAGAAAAAAAAAATCGGTTCCAATACAGGATTAGAACAGATTGCTGATAGCTTTAGTATGAGGTATAAATAAACCAAATTGTAAAATAGTAATTTCTGACACATTTCTGTTTGCATAAAAGTGTCAATAAATAGCCAAAGGATAAATGAAAGACATTTCTTTTTAAAATAAATTTCTGGAGGGAGCCAGGAGGTGACATGGTGGTGAAGGTGCTGGACATGACTACATGGCCTACCACAATTCAAGTCCTGAACTTGGTGGCTTGCTTTTTCACTTTCCCTGTGTGTGTGTGTGTGTGTGTGTGGTCAAATATAAAATAAATGAATGAATAAATAAAATAAATAATTCTTTAAAATAACTAAATATATACATTTTTTTGAAAGAATAATTTTAAATCTACAGAAAGGACCCAGGTGGTGGTGCAGTGGTAATGCGACTGTATCCACATTAGAAGAGTTCTGTGTTCACATCCTGAGATCTCCCTGAGCCTACCAGGTATACATACCTTTCTGCGATACAATCTGGCTGAGATGGTGGGTGGGTTATATCATGAAGACCCTGTTGAGGTACAAATTTCTCTCTCTAAGGAAGGAATGAATGGATAAACTTTAAAAAATAGTTTTATAGGGACCAGCAGATGGCATAATGGTGACGTCGCTGGACTCCCATGTAGCTGATTGTGGTTTGAGTCCTGGAACCAATGGCTTAAAACTCATGCTGGATGTGTGTGCATTTGTACCCAAAATCCTGAGAGGAGAATGGAGGAGAAGGGATTGTGGCCATCCCCTCTGGGGGTTATTGCTCACTTTCTGTCTCTCTGTTTTTCTCTGTCTCTCCAGTGAGCACATGTGCCCTATGGCAAAAATCTCTCTTAAAAAAAAAAAAAAGAAGTCTTACAGAGAGGTTGCAAAGATAGTACAGAGCACTTACATGTCCCACGTCCAGTTTCTCCATTAGTGTGATTCATTTGTCACAGTTAATGAACTGATATTGACATACTATCATTAGCCAAGGTCAACACATCATTCAAATTTCCTTAGTTTTTGTCTAACACTCTTTTTCTGTTCTAGGATCCCATCCAGGTTACCGCACTATATTTATTCATCTTGTCTCCTTAGACTCCTCCTGGCTGTGACAGTTTTTCAGACTTCTCTTGTTTTTGATGACCTTGACAGTTTTGAGTGGTGCTGGCCAGGTATTTTGTAAGATTGTCCTTCTGTGGGTTTGTCTAGTGTTTTTCTCATGATTTCACTGGAGGTGTGGATTTGGGGAAGACCACAGAGGTAAAGTGCCATTCTCCCCACGTCATATCACGAATATGCATGCCGGGACCAGCGGTTGGCGTGGTGGCTATGATGCTGGACTCCCATGTGGTCGACCATGATTCAAGTCCCAGACCTGGTGGGTTAAACTCACACCAGGCATAAGTGCGTGCGTGCCCAAGATCCCAAGAGGAGAATGGAGGAGAAGGGACTGCAGCATGGCCATCCCCCCAGGGGGTGATTTCTTGCCTTCTGTCTCTCTGTCTTTCTGGCGAGTGCATGCACCCTATAGCGAAAAACCTCTCCAAAAAAAGAAAAAAAAAAGAAGAAGAAGAATATACATGCCATCAGCATAGCTTATCATGTCGTCGTTCCCTGTGGTCAGCAGGCTAACGTGGTATTTATAGGTTTCTCCATTGCAGCGTTATTCTTCCTCTCTGCACAGGGACCTTCCTCATCCTTATCTCTTGTGAACTCTTGGAAGGAGGTCACTACACGTCACTCGTATTTAAGGAGTGCTGACTTGTGCTGTCCCTCCTTGAGGGTGGGCTATTTACATACATTATTTGGAATTAAAATGCTTATATTTCATTAAATTGAAGCTGTTATTAAATATGGCTGGTGGAACAAATACTCCCTCCAAACCTGCTATAACAATAGCAGAGTAAAAGGATAGTTATGAAAGCATCAACACATGAGAATAGGAAAGGAAACACTAAGAGTAAAATTTTGGACATTGCAAAGTAGATGGAAAAGTGGTAAATGGATTAGTGAATTCAGGAAAGCTAATCCCAGACTGGCAGTGGGCGAAGCGGAGAGATAACCTACTTTCCACTGTCGAATCCTAGAGACTTGGAAATTGGCACCAGATATCTCTGGAAACAGAGGAGGAAGAGCAGATAATAGTGGCTGAAAATAGAGGCATTGCATAAAACTCTGTTTAAATAGCATCTCTGTATCTTCTCTGTGCAGCCATCCCAGAAAAAGAGAATAAACAGAGGGTTTCTGAACTCAGGGGCACCAGGCACAGTTGGAAAGAGGCAGGGATCTCTCACTGGAAACAGGATTCTAAGTACAAGTTTACGTACTAAAATGTATGAGTCTCACTTTTCCACTTCCTCTTGGCTCTTAGAACACTGGAAGCTAGGATTATATCCTTCAGCTAAGATATTGGAAGAGCCTTCTCTGGAAAGAAGATCAACCTGAGAGAATAGAATGAAAAATACTGACCTGATGTGTTTACCCAAAGACTTACAATGAACCCTGACTTCACCAGCTCCTTATGCCTGTACACACACAGCTTCCAAAGAGCTTTTCAGGTGTTGCAGAAGTGTTGTGTATTTGAGGAAACTCCTCTAATGTGAAAGTTCAAAATAAAATATTTCAATAACAAAAACATTTTTTTATAACTGCTCCAAAGTGGAAAAGCCCAAGGTTTAGTCAACTGGTGGATGACAAAACAGGATGTGGGACCCAGTTGTATTGGCATGGGCACTGCCGCATGATGGTGGAGCCATATTAGAAGGCTCTGGGTTTGAATCCTAGGTCAACCTAAACATGCTGGGTACTGGGCACACCCATGGTTGTGGCTAGCTGGAGGTCTGGGGAGGGGGGTCACAGCCTGCTAAAGCCCTGTCAGGAGAGCCTGTCTGTGTCTCTCGGGAAATAAACTTTAAAAAAAAAAAAAAGTGTCACAAACATCCAATAGAACATACTTTAACAATAACTACTGATGGGTTAACTGTGGAGGAATGTTGCAGCAATGATGACCTTCAAGTGAAGTGTGCAGACATAGAAGAAATCAGTCATAGCAAGTCACTTATTATATGATTCCACTTGTATGAAATATCTAGAAAAAGCAAATGTAGGGGACTGGCAGGTGAGGTGGTGGTTAAGGGTGCTGGACTCCACATGGCTGACCACAGTATGAGTCCTGGACCTAATAGCTTGCTTTCTCATTTTCTCTCTTGCTCGCTCTGTCCCCCTCTGGTCAAATTAAAATAAGTAAATAAATAAATAGAGTTAAGTAACATGAATAAAAACAAAGGCAAATGTGTAGATGGAAAGCAGATTATTGGTAGACTCAGATGGGAGTTGAGAATGGGAATGAACTATGAGTGTGCACAAGGATTTTTTTGGAGTGAAGAAGTTCTAAAATTGGATTGTAATGATGGTCGTACAACTCAATAAATAGACTAAAAATGTAGATGAGTTTTATGGCATATAAATTATATCTCGATAAACTGATTTTTAAAAAACCTCAAAAACTGTAGAGAAAGAACAATAGATGAAAAAAAGAAATCATTACTATGTTTAAAAATAGGAGAGGATAGGGTCTGGCAGGTGGCTTCATGGTTAGGGGCACTGTATTTCCACTTGGCCAATCATGGTTCGAGTCCCAGACCTAGGGGCTTGCTTTTTTGCTTTCCTTTTCTCTCACTCTCTGTCTTTCTCTGGTCAAATTAAAAAAATAATAGTAACAAATGAAATTAAATAAGTAAATATTTTTTTTAAAAAATAGGATATTGTGGATATTGTATCCACAAAACAAGAACAAGATGATAGTTTTAAGAAGACTATTTAGTCAACAACAACAACAACAAGAACACAGAATATCAGGAAAATAAAAATGAGGTGGCAGAAATGGGAGCTGCAATAGTAAAGTAGAAGATGTATGTAGGTAAGAAATCTAAAACATAGAGCAAAGTGGTGAATCTTTGGGCCATAAGAGAAAGTATAAGAAATTAGGTCATCAGTTCAGGAGACCTAACAGCTAATGAGTGGGAGTCCCAGAAATAGAGAACAGAAAAAGATGGTAGACGTAAAGGAACATATTTATAAAATATAAGAAATTTCCAGAACTAAAGAACATGATCCTCTTCTCAAAAAGGACTTTTAGGTATCCAGCCCAACAAATAAAACACCAAAAACAAATTAACAAAAATTGTAATAAACAATAAAAAGCAGCAACAACAAAAGACTCACTCTCATGAAATTTCAAACAGAGGATATTCTGAAGACGCTAAAAGCTTCTGGTGGGGATAGAGAACAGGGGAAAATAGGTAATTAATGAATGGATTTGTAAGAATGACATCAGTTTCTCAAATGGAAGGTAGAAAATAATGGCGTTACATCTTCAGATTTCCAAGGGGAAATTATTTTTTTTTAACCAAGAAGCTATATTTAGCTAAACCCTCCATTAAGTGAAAAGATAGAAAAACACATTTTTAGACAGGAAAGTTCACAAAAAAGGTACCTCTCAATGAGCTTTCTGTGGAAGTTATTTGAAGATATGCATCCAAGTATATGCATGTGAGTGTGTGTGCGCACGTGTGCATATGAAAGGATGATAGAGGGTAATACTAGGATTTTTGAATCCATGCTATTGAGGTTACAGAAGACCCAAAGGAGGCAAAGGGAATTTCCAGGGTGAGACCAGCCCATGACCTGATGGTAGGTAGTGTGAGCTGGATCCCATATGGCCGATAGTGTGATTTGAGTCCTGGACCCAGCAGCTACAAAAACATGCCAGGCACCCATGCATGCATGCCCCAAATGCCAAAAGGGTAAGGAAACGGAGGAGAAAGGACTGTGGTGTGATTATACCCCTTAGGGATATTTTCTCAATTTTTCTTTCTCTCTCTCTCTGGTAAGCACGCATGCTCTCTGTCAAATTTTTTTTTCAAAAAGTATTTATAGGGTGATGGCAAATGAAACTTCCAGCACAGTCACAGAGCATCAGCCCCAAGTGGAACCATAAGATGGGAACGGGAGGGTGGAGGCACCAAGAGGAGTCTGGGACTGAGGGGTGGGAGTGTGTGTGATTCTTCAGTTACCAACGCGTTTTGTATACAATTGAATTGAGAAGTATTTTACAGAGCTGGCTAGGGCGTGACAGTATTGAGTCAAGATATTCAAAGAAAATAGCTTAAAATGAGGTCATTATTAACTTCAGAAAAAACAAGTGATGTAAGAAAGGACATAAAATCATGCTACTTAACTCAAAAGTAAATTACATACTACATATATGGTAAGATTATGAAGGCATTGAATGTAAATGTAAGATATTTGTGATATTATTGGGTTGTCGGGAAAGTCATGACACATCTGTGCACAGGAAAATACGTCATGATTTTCCTGACGACCTAATACGTTGGGAAGATGGTAAAAGAACGAATTATAAGTGAGCTGAAATTTTTATTAGCTGTAACTGAAAATTAGCAGGTAAGTCTCTTGAGATGAGCCGAGAGACAGTAGTATGTCCATATTGTTTAGAAAGAAGAAAGTAAAATCAGAGAAAACAGCTAAAAAAAAAATATCAAAATGTGTTACTTGATGAGGGGTAAGAGTGGGAGGATAAAGAGAAAGAGTTGCTTTGTAAAAATTATGATTAGCAATATTCAATCTTTTCTACTATTTTAAGTACAGCACTTTGACAAAAAATAAAAGTTGATTGAAATAATGACTTTATGGTAATTCTATTGAATGCAAAAAAAGGTATAGTTGAAATTACACAGTACCATGAAAAAAATCTTCATCGTATAGTAATAATACTCAATTTAACATACATAACATTTATTTCATCATATGAATTAATACCAAAAAGAAGACATGATTTTGAAAAGCCATTTCGCACTTTGTGATATGCTTTATGAAATTGGAGGTTTAAAATTGCGATAATTAATTCATGAAGGGTTGAGGATTTGATTCCTGCTTTCTGAGGTTTATTAATATTTAAAGCCTGGATCTGTATTTGAAGCATAAAGAACTTTATCAAATTAAAGAGTGGCAAATCACTCCCCTTTGAAGAACATTACAATTTGCATTCGAATTCTTCCTTATCTTTTTAAAAAAGGAGAGACAGCACTGATTTTAAGTTTCATTGTATTTACTATCCAAAAGTTTGCAATTATGCCCAAATGAGGAATGTAATCCTAGTTACTTTTTTTTTTGGTGGGTTAAACATATGCATATATCCTATTTAAATGTTGAGAACCCAGCAATAGTTCTTTTACCCATCTGCAGTCTGAGCCCAGTGATAAGAGAAGCAGCCTTCCTTCTTTCCTCTCTCTTCCTCCCTAAATCATTTCTTTCTCCCTCCCCACTTCTTCCTCCCTTCCTTTCTTCCTTCTTTCTTTTCTTTCTTCCTTTCTTCCTTCCACAAAAGAACACCAGTCCAGGGGACCAGCAGGTGGTGTGGTGGTTGGGGAGCGGGACACTCCCACATGGCCGACCATGGTTCGAGTCCCAGACCTGGTGGTTTGCTTTCTTCCCCCCCCCCCCCCCCCACCCGTGTCTCTCTCTGGTCAAATTTTAAAAAATGAATGAAAAAATAAAATTTTGAAAAAACAAAAAGAACACCAGTCCAGAACAGTCTGTGGAATACACAGTCCACTTAAAGTCTCATTAAAGCATAAGCCCAAGACTTAGGTTATGCCCACACCCATCAGGACTATTGGCCAAAAGGCAAGTTTTAGGCTACTGTAAACAAGTGTGATGCTGCAACAGGACTACAGATTTTACAGCATGACCCCCTCCCCTTTCTTCTTCCCAGGATTCTCGAGTTCATGATGTAAAGACTAAGGTACAGCCAATCAGTCCTGCACTATTTTAAATGAAGCAATGTAAATTCTTGACAGACGACTGTAACCTGCCTTCTTATCTCTGCCCTGTCTCTTTGTCATAGAAACCAGCTTTCTTGGTTGCCATTTGGATGAGCACAGCAGGTCTAGAAAACTAGAGGTTTGCTCATTGGTTGATTTGTTCTAAACCTGGGCTCAAATAGACCACTTTTATTTCACTTAGCATGCTTCAACTTTCTTCTTAGGTTAATCCTCTCTCTCCCTCCCTCCTTCTTTCCTCTTTCTTTTTTTTCTTTTATTCTGTTAGTGTTTACTTTGTTCCCAGAATTGGGTGGGTGCTGGGAATATAAAAAAGGATAAAAATAAAATCTTTTCTATATGAAAATTATGAACTGGTGCCACTGTACATAGCTAAGTATAAAATAACATAAAAGGAGTAGACAAAACACATCCATGGAATTAGAATTTACAGGCTGTCTCAGGGCCTTTTTATGAGCTGGGGCTCAGGACTCATCAAACTATGACTATAAGTGATCAGACTATACTACCCCCAAATACGCCTTTTTGGCATCCTGAACTGGTTATTTTGAGAAGCTGCAGACATAGTAGCTCTGAAAAGTTATCCTTTTATAAGAGAAATTTACATTTCCAAAGGAAACCTCCAGTGTGGGTGTGCAGGCCTCAGGAAGAAAAGGAAGACTCAGTAACCAAGGCCTGGGACCAGTAGGGGAAACATGGACTTAAATCTGCATGGAGACCTCGCCTTTGCATACGGGGCTTTTCCTGGACATCTTTACCAGCTCTTTCCCCACCCACATCCCTTTTTTTTCCTTTCACAGAATGGTGGACTTCAGCCTGAAGTTTAAATGCTTTTTTTAAAAATCTTTGCATTTCTTTGTGTTTTCTCCCATGTATACACAAACTATACAAGTTAATAAGCCTCTGTTTTCCCCTTGTTAATCTCTGCCTTTGTTATAGGAAGTCCCAGTCAAGAACTATAAGGAGTAGAGAGAAAATGAGTTTTCGACTGGGAAGAACTCCCTGAAGAGGACACTTTCTTGCTTGACCTGTCATGGGACAGGCAAGGAAAGAGGGGCTAGCCACCCAGTGGCAGGGGGAGCAGTCAACACAAAGCATCCGGGGCACAGGCCAGGACAGCAAAAGTGCAGAGTACCAAGGTGCTTAAGGGCTGGTCCACTTCACCCTGCGCACACGCTGCCCCGGGTCACCCACCCAATCTGGGAGTAGAAAACCTGGGGATGCTGGGGTAGAACCGGACACATCTGGGCTCCATATGTCAAGCAATGGCTATTTCAATTGTAGTACAAAGAAGAATGTATTGGAAGCACATTTGAACTAAGGAGCACTCTGTGGGCAGTGCTACATTTAAAGTTCTTGGGAAAAAGGATTTCTTCAAGTTCCAGATTATTCAGGTTAATGTGAGAAAAGACTTGACAATTTATATATGCAAACTGGACACATGATGTACTTTCATTCGATCATTAGGCACTGGCTATGAGCTACTGTCAGGGTCCAGGGCACTGAACAAATCAATTCCTACCCCTGGGACATGTATACTCGTGCCTTCTATCATGTATAGTTTATCTTTCTGGATTAAAATAAAATCATTGTCAGAAATCAACTTAATAATGTGTCAAGCTTCATTTAAGTGACTGGCCAACAGTGTTGAAAAAACTTAGTTGCAAATGTGACAGGATGATTAAAAACTTTTTTTTTTTATAAGAAGAATATCTGGGGACCAGCAGGCGGCATGGTGGTTAAGGGAACTGGATTCCCACATGGTCGACCGCAGTTTGAGGACCAGACCTGGCAGCTCGCTTTCTCACTTTCTCTCTCTCTCTCTCTCTCCCCCCCGTCTCTCTCTGATCAAATTAAAAATAAAAAAGTTAAATAAAATAATTATTTGAAAGAAAAGACTGGAACATTTCATCATTGCCCTTAGTTATGTTCTATTTATCACAAAACTGAAAAAGCCCATCTTTGATGAATCTGGTAGTGTAGTGCCCCCTTGTGTCCAAACTACTCAATTACATGACTTAACGATGAGCAAAGATTCTGTACTATGGTTTCCTATTGCTGTGGTAACATTGTACATCACCACAGACTTGGCTTAAAAACAATTCGTATTTATTATTTTATAATTCCGGGAGCATACGTTCGAAATGGATTGCAAGATGCTAAAATCGAGGTGTTGGCAAGGTCGTGTTCCTTCTTT
Source organism: Tupaia belangeri chinensis (assembly GCF_000334495.1). NCBI lineage: Eukaryota > Metazoa > Chordata > Mammalia > Scandentia > Tupaiidae > Tupaia > Tupaia belangeri. The sequence goes on along the minus strand of NW_006159715.1, from coordinate 2,092,239 downwards.
TTTTTTTTTTTTCTCTTTATGGAGAGGTTTTTGCTATAAGGCGCATGTTCTTGCCAGACAGCCAGAGAGAGAGAGACAGAGAGACAGAAAGCGAGAAATCACCCCCCAGGGGGGATGGCCACGCCACAATCCCTCCTCCTCCATTCTCCTCTCGGGATCCTGGGCACGCACGCACACACGCCTGGCCTGAGTTTTAAGCCACCGAGTCTGGAACGCGAAGCGCCGTCGACTACGTGGGAGTCCAGCGACATAGCCATTCCGCTAACTGCTGGTCTCAGGGCGTGTTCCTTCTAAAGAAAAGCCTTAGTAGAAAGAATCTGTTTCTTTACCTTTCTGCTCCCTAGGAGCTGCTGGTGTTCTCTGGCTGGAGGCCCCCTCCCTACCATCTTCAGAGCCAGAAAAGCCTGTTGAGTCTTTGTCATGATGCATTGCTGACGACACCCTCCTGATCACACGGTGCCCACCTGGGAAATTCAGGTACTCTCCCCACCTCCTTAATTCCACCTGCAGCCTGGATTCTTCCTTGCCATGTGACATAAGTTGGTCACCGATTTTGGAGATTTGAAGGAGGACCTCTTTGAGGGGAAGGGGCATCCTTTTGTCTGTCACAGAGTCCTTCAGTTTCTTCTGTTTCAAATGGCAAAGTCACTAAATTAAATGGTTTCTCCGCTTTCATCGGAATCCTAAAATTGAACAGAAAAAGAAACACCTTTTGCCAATGTCTGCAGAATAAACCAAGCACTTAGAAACCCTCACAGTGAATTTTCCAAATCTTAGTCAGAAAAACCCAAACTACATATATAACGTTAAATAATCTTAAAAGTATTTTAAGTTGACAAAGTCCAGGTGTAAGCCCAAATATGGTTTGATAACATACAAAATACATAAGCAGAGAGCCTTTGAATTAAGCTCACAAAAATCCCCAGACGAAACCTGTGACTGGGTTAAAGAGGGAGACATGTGGAAGAGAACAGGTGTGTTGGTTCTTCATTGCTTTGTTGCTTTTTATCAGTCAACAATTCCCCTTTCCCAGGTCTCCAGCTCCTCAGACTCCTGTGTGTGTATCCACACTACTACTACTTTTTTTTTTAATTTGCCTGGGGGCACGTGAGCTCACCAGAGACACACACACACCCACACATACAGAGAGAGAGAGAGAGAGAGAGAGAGAGAGAGAGAGAACACCCCTCATGGGAATGTTCCTGCGGAAAGCCTTTCTCCTCCGTCTCTCTTTCTCCTTTCAGGATTTTGGGACACACGCGTATGCACCCAGCATGCTTCTGAAGCAGATAGGTCAGGGACTTGAACCACACATTCAGCAATGTGGGATCCAGCTGCCTTAACCACCAGGCCACAGACTAGATTTTAATGGGTTAATCCTAAAGTAGTCTCAGTGTGGATGATACCCGTGGTCCTTTTCTTTCCTCCAAATGTAGGCAGTCTATGCTAATCAAGTATCTAAGGAAAACCAACCAGATAAAATGCTTGGGTTTTCAATAGTACCTCTGTCTTTTCTGGGATATCATATATAATGTGCTGGGGTAAGAAACACCTAATCCAGAGAAGATGAGCAGAAAACAATAATTGAAGTTTCTTGTTTTTTGTTTGTTTGTTTGTTTTTAAGTTTTTATCAACTGAAGGTAGTGTTGACTAGTAGTAATGTAAGTCTATCCGAGGCCTATAGAAGTCTCTTACTCAGCTCAAGGAAGACTTCATGAAAACATCAATGCCTTTGGGTTGGCTTGGTAGCCTGGGGGTGGTTAAAGGAGCTGGATCCTACAGGGCCTGCCACATGATTGGAGTTCTCTCTGAGCTTGCAAACTCACATGGGAGCATGTGCATTTATGCATGATCAGAATCCCTTCAGGATGCAGAAATGGAGAAGAGACTCAGGGAGACCATTCCCAATGGGAGTGCTTTCTTCCTCTTCCTCTCTCTGGTCTGTGAATGCCCCCTCTGGCAATAAAAAAGAAAAAAAAAATCAGTGCCATAGCAGAAGCTCCTTACAAAGTACTTTAGTAAATAGTCTGAGCGACACTGTGTTATACTGAGAGCTTTCATTGTAGAGGTTTTACATCTTTTGTCAGGTTGATTCCTAAAAATCTTGCTTAGTTTGGGACCAGCAGATGGCTTAAGGTTTACTACACTGGACTCCCACATGGTGGACTGTGGTTTGAGTCCTGGACTGGTGGCTTGAAACTCACTCCTTACAAGTGTGCATGTGTGTGTGTGTGTGTGTGTGTGTGCATGCCCAAAATTCTGAGAGGAGAATGGAGGAGTAGAGACTGTTAAATGGCCATCCCCCTGGGGGGTGGCTTCTCGCTTTCTGTCTCTGTCTCTCTGGTGAGCAAAACCTCTCTAAAAACAAAAACAAAACCAAAACAAAGAAACAAAAACCCCAAAAGTTTCCTTCTAGTCCCAGTTTACTAAGAGATTTTGTTTTTTGTTTTTAAATCATGATGGCTATTGAATTTTGTGAAGTTTATTTATTTTTTTTGCATTTATTTAGATCATCAGTTGTTTTTTGTCCTTTATTCTGTTAATACGGCAAATGACATCAATTGGTGTTTAAATGTTAAAGCAATCTTGCTTCCCTGGAATAAACATGACTTAATCGTGATGTGTCACCCTTTCTTTTTATGTATTGCTGCTTTCAATGTGCTGTTTTGTCATTTTTGCATCCTGAGAAATGCTGGTCTCAAATGTTCTTTTCTTGTAAAATCTTTTGTCAAGTAGTGGCAGGCAGGGTTATATTGGATTCATGAAATGAGCTGGGAACAATTTTTATTTTCTAAAGGAGTTTGTTTAAGTTTGTTTGATTTCTTCCTTACATGGCTGAGAGAATTCCCAAGAGAAACAATCTGGGCCTGAGTGTTCTTTGAGGAAAGGTTTTTGTTGTTCGTTTTCTTTTTTTTTTTTTTTTTTTTTTTTTAACTTAACATAGTAACTGTACATATTTATGTGGTATAAAGGCATTTTTTTTTTCTTTCAGAACAAGATTATAATGTGCCATGATTAAATCAACGTAATTAGCATAGCTATCATCTCACACTTCATCATTATTTTGTGTTGGGAATATTCAAAATCCTGGCTTTTTTTTTAAGCTACCCTGAGAGCTACAGTATATTGTGAACTATAGTTACCTTACTATACTAGAACAATAGAACTCATTCCTCTTATGTACCTGTAATTTTGTTTCTGTTGACCAATGCCTACCTATGCCCACTCCCCACACCCATCCGTCCCAGCCTCCATTCTTCCACTACCTACTTCTATGAGGCCCTTCTTTCTATTATTTTTTTCTTTGCTGTAGGGTGCATATGCTCACTGGACACAGAGACGAGAGAGAGAGAGAGAAAGCGAGAAACCACCCTGTAAAGGGGATTGCCACGCCACGATCTCTTTTCCATTACCCTCTCAGGATTTTGGGCATATATGCACACACGTCTGACATATTTCTCAAGTCACCGGGTCTGGGACTCTGAAGTCAGCCATGTGGGATCCAGGTGCCTTAATTTCTACACCACCTGCTGGACCCAGGATTTCATTCTTTCTAGTGACTGAATAATATTCCATTGTATAGTATGTTTGCACACACGTGCATGTGTGTGCACACACACACAATTTCCTTTATCTGTTCATCAATTGATGAACACCCATGTCAATTCCATACCTTGGCTATTGTGAATACTGCTGCAATGAAGGCTGAAGTATGCTATCTTTAAGACATATTGATTTCCTTTCCTTTGGATGTATGCCTATTAGTGGGACTATTGGATCACATGGCAGTTTTATTTTCTTTTTTTTTTGCAGTTCTAATTTTTTTTTTTTTTGAGGAAGATCTATACTGTTTTCAATATTGGCTGTGCAATTTACATTCCCATTAATATTGTTAAAGATGTCTCTATGCCCACTTGCCAACTTTTATTATTTTACGGCTTTTTGATAAGTCACCTTTTTAGATAAGGGTGAGATATCTCATTGGTTTTGATTTGCATTTCCCTAAGGATTAGTGATGTTGACTTTTTTCATATGCTTGTTTGCTGTTTGTACATCTTCTTTTGGGAACTATTTAGGTCAACTGCCTATTTTTTTTTTGTTTTTGAAAGGTTTTTGCTATAGGGAGTGTGCGCTCTCCAGAAAGACAGAGACAAGACAGACAGCGAGAAACCACTCCTTGGGGGGATGGCCATGCCACAGTCCCTTCTCCTCCATTCCATTCTCCTCTTGGGATCCTGGGCACGCCCGCACACGTGTCCAGCACGAGTCTAAGCACATGGGAGTCCAGCAATGTAGCCATTATACCATCTGCTGGTCCCCCATCTGCCTATTTTTAAATAGGTTATTTGTTCTTTTGTTGTCAAGTTGCTTGAGCTTGAGTTCCTTGTATATGCTATTAATTCCTTTTAGATGTATAGTTTTCAAATATTTTCTCTCACTATGTGGGTTGTCTCTTCACTCTATTGTTTCCTTTGCTACCCAGAAGCTTTTAATTTAATATAATCTCATTTGCCTATTTGCTATTGCCTGTAATTTTGGATTTTACTCAAAAACTCTTTGCCTAGAACAATGTCCTGAAGTATTTCCCATATCTTTTTTTCTAGTGTTTTCATAGTTTGGGGCCTATATTGAAGTCTTGAATCAGTTTTGAGTTGATTTTTGTATAGTATATGAGATAGGGATCAAATTTCATTTTTCTGCATACAGATATACAATATTCCCAGCACTAATTGTTTAAGAGATCATCCTTTCTCCACTAGAGGTTTTCAGTACCTTTGCCAAAAATCTACTGACCATATACACAAGGATTACTAATCACTATGTTAGTATTTCTTACTGGGTTATTCTTTCTTCACCTCCATATTACATGATTGAATAGGTTCTCAGTGGTCTGCCTTAACACTTTTACTTTATAAGCCCTGTTATTTTTAGTGTGCAAGTTTGCAGAAGATAAGGAAGGCTTTTGCAAAGTTGTTTGGCAGCAGAAAATGCCTGTTATCAGTGGTTTCATCATGTTTTTTTTGAGTCTTTTAACACATTTCAAGGAGCCATCATATTCAATTCCTTCTAAATTTTCAAGAGAGCACTATTTTGAATTTGTATGCGACGATGTTACTGGATATTTTATTCTGAGCCAGCTTGTTATCTACAAAACATAACCACTGACTATATTTCTTTTCAAAGATCTCTGTAACTAGCATCTTTACAATCTTTTGACTGAGAAGAAATCCACTAATAATAATTAGCACATCTGTATTAATACATTTCTTTATCTCCATTTTATTCATTCCATCCCATAAGCATTCCATCCCTGAAACATTCCATCCCTGAAATTGTTCACTCATTAAGAAATTCCAATTTCTGTTTTGGGCCAGCAGGCGGTATAATGGTTAAGGCGCTGTACTCCCACATGGCCAACCATGGTTCAAGTCCTGAAGCTGGAGGCTTAAAACTCATGCCAAGTGTGTGTGTGCGCGCACGCGCGCGCTCAAAATCCCAAGAGAATAGAGAAGGGATTGTGGCATGGCCATTGCCCCTGAGGGGTGATTTCTTTCTCTCCAGCAGGTACACACACACACACACACACACACACACAAATATGCTGTTTGACAATCAATGGGTGATGGACCAGCTTAAAGCTTTTTGATGCTGGTGACAATGGTGCTAGTGCAGTGCTTTTAAACTTGAATGCACAAGTTACCCAGTGATCTTGTTGAAATGCAGATTTTTGGCCCAGTAAATGTGGTAGGAGCCCAAGATTCTGCATTTCTAACATGTCCCGGGCGATACTGATACTTTAATTAATGAAGTTCTCATTGATGAGGATGGTGGTCTGTCTTATTAAGAATTGAGATCATGGGACCAGCAGTTGGCACAATGGCTATGTCACTGGACTCCCATGTAGTTGACTATGGTTCAAGTCCTGGACATGGTGGCTTAAACTCACACTGGGTGCATGTGTGTGCAAGTGTCCAAGATCCTGAGAGGAGACTGGAGAAGGGATTACGGCATGGCCATCCCTGCTGGGGGGTGATTTCTCACTTTCTGTCTCTTTTTTTGGCGAGTGCACGAGCCTTATAACAAAAACCTCTTTAAAAAAAAAAAAAGAATTGAGATCAGTATTAAATAGACTATTCTTTAATGAAATTGTCCTATATCTTTAGAGTCCAATAGAGTAGCTGCAGCTCATACATGACTATAAGAGTACTGTAATTATGGTTTATGAGACCAGGAACTGAATTTTAAATTAAAATGTAAATGAAAATAGCCACAAGTAGCTAGTGGCTAATATCTTTTTTTTTAACTGTATAATCATATTCTGAGGTTTTTATATTTTAATAAATGGGATGGTTCTACGCATTACTCTAAACCTTTTTATTCTTAGTATCTACATGGAGTTCTTTCCATATCAGTACATACTGATGTACAGCATTCTTTTATGCTAGTATGTAATATTTCATGGTATGGTTGTACCATAGCTTACTTTGCTATTGATTACTGTAATAATGGATATTTAGGTTGTCTGACAGTAAATATTGGCAGTACCAAACATCTACTGCCAATGACCTACCATGGCTAACAGAAAATGGAGATAAAGAATAAAAGACATGGCTGAGAACTCCTAAGAACTTATAGCACAGAGATGAATGTCCATAGAAAACATTTCTGAAGAGATAATTGCCCGTCAAAAGTACATTATCTAAGGCTATAATTTAAAAATACTTTTCCCCTTCTGGATACCGAGAAATACATACTTATGTTTAGAGCTAAGGCCTATGCTTACATTTAAGTTACATTTTTTCAAAGGCTGCTCAAATTCTGTTTCAAATTATATTTGTACATAATCCAAAGTGCTGTGCCATGGTATTCCCTCAGTGGTACTTAGAAAACAAATGAAAGATGTCTTGATCAATTAAGCATTTTCTTATTTTGAATATGTAGAGTTGTAATTTACAAAGTTATTTCCATTAAACAAGTAGGGGCTGAATTTTATTTTTCAGAGTCACAGAGCATGAGAACTATACATCCAATTGTTCCTTTAAAGGAAACTGATATTCTTTTATTTAACCTAAGTTAAAACAACAATGAATCACATCTGAGTTCTCGGAAACTGAAATAAATGATTAGTAAGCCAGACTCATAAAATCAATGCAATCAACACACTGAGATCACACATACTTTAGAGCTATAGTTTTGATTTATAATCCTTAAAACTTCAAAACATACCTTTTAATTTATTTTAGCACACAAAATAATTAACTTATAAAAGTTATATCTCTTTACAGAACTCAATCAGAAAATTTTCAAACTCTAAAAAGAAATAAATAGCGCAATTTTACAATTCTCATTTTACTGAGAATGTGAACATAAATATTTTTGGCACGTTTCATCAAAATGGATAGCTAAATCAGTTTGCTTTGTTTCTTAAATACAAATAGGCACTCATACTGTCAGACTTCGGAAATCAAAGTTAGTGACAGGAAGAATTCAATGGAGAATAGAATCTTTGGAAAAATGAGGTCTGATGCTATCTACTCAGTGACAATGGTAGTGTGTCTTCGGGTATTAGCTGTAAAGTTAGAGAATAAAACAATCTTGGCTATATGGATTGGGTATGCATTTGAATAGGTCATAAGTTACATACAAAAATGAAAACAACTGCTATTAGGGCTGAGAACTGACGGTGTGTGTTTTCTATAAATGCTATCTTATCTCTAAAAGAAAAAGATATCAACTAGGTAGTTAAAATAATTAAATGGGATATTGAATAAGGTAAGACTTTGGAAAGTGATAAAATGAAAAGTTTCATAATTAAGACTGACTCAGGAGGGGTGGTGGAAGACAGTGATTTTCTTGGATATCTTTGGGAGGTCAGAATTAAAGATTTTTTCTCTACTACTTACACCAAAAGAGGCTTGTTTGAAAAAATTGTCAACCCAGACTGCCAATAAAGTGGCATTTAGAAACTATAATGATACTGGGTTATTGGAAAAGTCATGACTCAATTCTGCATAGAAAAACATGTCATGACTTCTCTGACAACCCAATAATTGATGCTCAAAATGGCTACCAGAAGCACAAAAAATCCTGAAGAGCTTTTCTGATTAGAAAAAAAAAAAGTTAATTTGTATTTGGTCAGGTTTATTCAACTAGATCTCTTTATTACAAAGAATGCTAGAACGCCCCGGGCAAGAGTCCAGCCAAGTCCCAAAACCCTTGGAAATAGACTTCCTGCAACATCTTCACGGACCAGCCAGGTGTTTGTTTTATTTTGGTAGGAGCTTTTAGGAATGTTACTTTCCTATAAGGCCAGGATGCCCTGAATTTAAAAAACATGCCTAAGACATGTTTGTGTTTTTCCTTTCCTGCATCACACTTTCCACATAAATTCTTTTTTATCTGTCTTCCCCCAAATTCCTTTTTTATCTGTCTTTCCTTCACCACACTTTCCACATAAGTTTTTTTAATCTATTTTCTTCGAGAGCCCTTGTATATTATGTTTATTACTATACTCAGCATTTAATAATGTCTGGTACATGTAAATGTTAATTATTAGTTGGTTGAATAAATAATGTACGAATGAATCTCGTGCAATTTAATTAACCTAGGGGAGGAAGAAGGGAGAAAAACCTTAACAAAAATAAAGACAATGGGGACAAAACAGAAACACAGTGGTAAAATGACTTCCTTATGGCTGACTATGGTTCAAGCCATATGGACCTGGCAGCTTGCTCTCTCACTTTTCCTCTGGTCAAAATAAAAAAAAAAAACAAATAAAATTAAATAATTCTTTAAAAAAAAAAAGACTTAAAAAGTAAGTGGAGCTCTGTGAGGTAATACCACACGAGAAGGTTCCCAGTTCAAGTGCAGAGACCTCCCTGAGTACACTGGGCACACACTTCCCATAAACCAGGCCTAGATAAAGGCTGGGCATGGAACGTGGAGCTAGAACCCTGTTGGGAGTGCTACTGAGCTCTCTCTCTTGCTCACAGGATGAATAAAAACATAAATAAGCAGCTAAATAAAGACAATATTGGAAGGGAAGAAAGATAAGCAATAATTCCACCAACTGGGGGAAGTAGATTCAATGCCAAAAATATTGCCATTATTCAACAATTGATAATAGCTGTTTGGATGTCTGGATTTCTAAATGTCTGAAAGATTTCAACTGAAGGTTAACATAAAAAGTGTTTTCTGGAAGACTCATTTACATAAAAGTTAATGAAAACCCTGTTATCACACTACAATGTGACAGGAGCCAGTGTTTAGTTTGTTTCAAGATGGAGAAGACTCTTCTGAATACACCAGGTGGATGTCCAGAGTCCCATAGAGGGAACGTAGCACATTAAGGACCTTTTCTTGAATGGTGTCAACTTGCTCAGAAGGACAGTAATCATCCAAACTTGACCTGGAACCAAGGAGAGAAAGGAAAAAAAATACCCTATGAATACGATAAAAATCAAACTGGGCAGAGAGGAAGTCGATGTGTATTGATTTGAATGTTAAAGAGAAATGAAGATTTATTAGATTTTGGAACAGTAGCAGTTGAAAGTTATTAAATGTTTACCCAGTGTCAGGTACTTACATGAATTAAGCTTAATTTTCTCAGCAACTATATAAAGATAGGTACAGGCTCAGCTGCAGCAGTGTACGCTGGGAGACAATGCTTTTTGGTACTAGCTTTTCCAGTAGGCTGAAGACAAACAAAAGGCCTGGGTTTGAGTCCCAGTCCACTCTAAACGCTACGAGCGCCTGTACTCGCTGAGACTGAGAAGACTAGGCAGGAGGGTAAGACATAGTAAGATCCTGTCTTTAATCAAATAAACAAAAAAGTGATGATTACCCCTTTAAAGGAATCTGGAACAAAGGAGGACTACTATGTGTAATATCATAGCTAGTAAGTTCGAATCCACACCACCTGAACCCGTTTCCCTGGAAGGGAGGTGGTGCTTGGGAATTCAGGGGTTTATCGCCTCTGTTACAAAGATTGTATTTGTTTCCTACTGCTGCTGTAAAAATCACCACAAACTTGGTGGCTTAAAGCAACACAGAATTATTATGTTAGTTTTGGAGGTCAGAAGTCCAAAAATTAAGGAGTAGCAGGACTACATTCTTTCTGCAGGCCCTCAGAGAGAATCTATTCCCTGGTCTTTTCTGGTTTCTAGAGGCTGCCTGCAATCCTTGCCTTGTGGCCCCATCTTCCATCTTCAAGGCCAGCGTATAGCATCTTCTACACTCACTGTCTCTGATTCTGACCCTCCTGCTATCCTTTCATAAGGACTCATGTGATTACACTGGGCCCTTCTGAATAATCCATGATCCCCTCATGTCAAAAATCCTTGAGTTGGGAACCAGCAGTTAGCATAATGGCTATGTCGCTGGACTCCCACGTAGTCGACCGCGGTTCGTGTCCCGGACCCGGTGGCTTAAAATTCACGCTGGGCGCGTGTGCGTGCGTGCCCAAGATCCCGAGAGGAGAATGGAGGAGAAGGGATTGCGGCGTGACCATCCCCCCTGGGGGGTGATTTCTCGCTTTCTGTCTCTATGTCTCTCTCTGTCTGGCGAGTGCACGCGCCCTACAGTGAAAATTTCTCCAAAAAAAAAAAAAGAAAAAAAAGCAATAAAAAAAAAAATCCTTGAGTTAATGACTATGCAAAGTCTGTTTAGCCATCAAAGACACCAAATTCACAAGTACCAGAGATTAGGACATGGTCATTTTTTGGTAGGCATTAATCACCTACCACACTTACCTTGCAATTGTTACAAGAGTAGGTTTTGGTAAATTTTTTAGTACATAATATACAGACTGAATAAGATGATCAATTTCTTGGTCTGTGCTGATATGGTGAGGAAGTTCTGAATAATCACAGGTTAGACCAGCTTGGTGAACCTAGAAATAAGGTAATTAAAAAATAACACCGTAAGACTCTGTTCGTCTTAAAAGATTCCTCCATCATTCATGACCTTGCTGACAGCTCTTTTAATTTTTTAATATTTTTATAAATTGAGATTGTACTTTTCCTTTAGAGTTTCTATGTCATAGAAGCTACCTGCTTTCTGAAGTCAGAACTGGTCTAAACACCTCTCTGGGCCTGATGCCCTTTTTAGGAACAATTCTTTAACTACTTCCTTATTTTATGATTATTAGTTCACTTACTTTGTCTTGAGTCAATTTTGATAATTTACATTTTTAGCAAATTATCCATTTCACTTAAATCTGAAAAGTTGATAGAAAATTATAAATGATATTCTCACCCCACTTTATCTTTCAACACATTATTTTACTTATGCTTTACTACACTTGATCTTCACCAGAAAAAAACTGAGAAGTAATATTTACTTTTTAAATACAAGCACCTAGAACTAAATTCAAAGCTTTGACAGGATATAAAAAGTCTTCCTCTTATCCTATTTAACTTACTGTTTTCTTATGGTGCATCTACTGATAACTATATACATGTTTCAAATTTAAATGAACGGTGTTCTAGTCTTAGCACTAAACTAAATATGCCTGAAAGCTAGAAGTGACTCACAGGCTGCCATTCTGCAACCTAAGTTTTGAAAACTGGAACTCAAGTGTGTCACAGTTAGGCCCCAAATAAATGAGCACAAAGCACCATAAAATATACCAATCTATTTTATTGGAGGACTTGGATATACATCAAAGATTTAACTGGCAATAAGTCAAGTAGTAAAATGATGGGTTCTACATGTTCCTTTTTGCTATAATGACCAAATGCTAACACTGTAGCTTTAGGCAATCATATTTGATTACACAATTTGTGAGTGAGCCCCTGCCATCCTTTCTCTCAAAAATACCATGCAAACACCCCCTGCCCTGGCAACAAAAAAATCTAGACGCCATGTAATAATTAGAGAAGACCTGCCTGGAGACCTATTTCCTATCATACAATCTTACAGTATTTCAAATCCTATGTGTCTTCTAATTCTATCATTCTTTATTTTTATTTTTAAAAATTTTGCCATGAGACAAGCAAATGGCATGAAAGTTATATCACTGGACTCCCATGTAGCTGACTGTGGTTCGAGTCCTGGACCCGGCAGCTTAAAACTCACACTGGGCATGTGTATGTGCATGTCCAAAATCCTGAGAGAAGACTGGAGAAGAGAATGCAGCGTGGCTACCCTCATGGGGGATGATTTCTCACTTTCTGTCTCTGTCTCTCAGGTGAGCACACATGCCCTATAGGAAAAATCTCACACACACACACACAAAAGAAAAATTGCCACACGGTGTCCATGCTGCAGAGACAGAGAGAAAGATGGAGAGAGAAAATGAGAATGCACCCCCCACTCTCAACAGGGTGCCACAATCCCTTCTCTTCTATTTCTCCCTCTGGGATTTTGGGCACATAAGCTCAAGTTCCTGGCATGTTTTTCAAACTGCTGGGTCTGGACTTGCATCGTGCAGTTGGCCATGTGGGATCCAGTCCCACCAACCACCATGCCACTGGATGGCCCTCTACCAATCTTACTAATTGCCATTTGAAAAATGAATGGGTCTGGGAACCAGCAGTTAGCGTAATGGCTATGTCGCTGGACTCCCACATAGTCGACCGCGGTTCATGTCCCGGACCCGGTGGCTAAAAACTCATGCCTGGCGCGTGTGCGTGCGTGCCCAAGATCCCGAGAGGAGAATGGAGGAGAAGGGATTGCGGCGTGACCATCCCCCCTGGGGGGTGATTTCTCGCTTTCTGTCTCTATGTCTCTCTCTGTCTGTCTGGCGAGCGCACGCGCCCTACAGTGAAAATCTCTCCCCCCCCCAAAAAAAATAAAAATAAAAATGAATGGGTCTTAGATTACTTTGAGTTTAACCCAAGTATTCTTTTGTTGGCATTTTTATTCTGATAAAGTCAGCGTTAAACCAGTACTTAAAGTTTAGTTCAATTGGTGGTTTGATTATGTTCTGCAACTAAATAACTCATTAAAACAAAGTTTATTGAAGAGAAGCATCAGAGAAGTAGAAGATTGGATGGTCTAAGTTCTGACATAAAATCTTAGAAAAGTCACTTGAACTTCAGCATCATCAAGTGAAAAAATATACACACCAAAGACTGTAAAGAGAGATAAAAATAAGAAAAATTGTGGTTAAAAGTATCTTTTGGCCACAACATTGTCAACGAATAAATAATTAACACACTTAAAATGCATTAGCCATAGCTCTCTCTTGTTTTTTTATCATCAGTAATATTTTCAAATAGGGGAAAAGAAAGAAAGAGGGAGTATAAATATGAGTCCCTAGAGAATGGTCAACTTTATTAATTACGTATTTGTTTTCTTTGGTGAAACGATCTGACTGGCCTCCCTGGCACCAAAACAAAACAAACAAACTCAGTACTTTTGTTTCATACACAAAATTGAGAAAAGAATGTTTTCCCTAGAAAACCTTGTCTATATTCTGGCTTCTAAAAAGTATATATACATCCATCTAATAATTTATTTTCCTAATAATTCAGATTTCACAGGAACGTAGAAATAAACCACTTTAACAAAAAGCAAAATTTTCTACCCAGAAAATTGCCTTCATAAATGGCCAATTTTATAATTTAATATAAAATATTTACCATTTCATAGTCTGGCACTTCCATCCGTTTTTTCAAACTCTGTACAAGTGGAACTAGTGATTCCATTCTGGAAAAAAGCCACCTTACTTAATTAAATATTGCCTCAACTAAAATTATAGTAGCAAATGATACACTGCACTTAACATTTTCTATTCATAATATGCTTCATATAATGAAATGACAGACAGAGCTATTCAAATATCATCTTTGCTGTTGTTTTAAAGACAGGTCTCAGTGTCACAATCCTCCTGCCTTAGTCTCCCAGCTGGGACCGGCACGTCCCAGCACGCCCAGCTTTTTCAGACAGGGTCCCGCTGTGCCCTCTTGCCTTAGCTTCCCTAAGGTGCTGGGATCACAGGCACATGCCACCTTCCCAGCCTTCAGAGTTGGACTTGAGCTCCTGGGCCTCCAAAGCAGTCTCAGCCTGTAGAACACAGAGTCTTAGCTGCGTGCACTACTGCAGCTGGGTCTCATCTTAAACTATTAATAAGTGTTTCCTATTTTTGTTTCCTAAAAGGTTACAGATGATGCTAAAACTTAAAAGTGAATACTCAAGAAAATAATTCTTCTTTAAAAATGGGAAGTATTACTATAACTTTAAAATATATTTTGATCAAGAAAACTACGTATCTTTAGTACACTGTGATGAAAAAGGACCTTTTCAAAAGTTTGAAAAGAAAATTCAGGGTACATGGACCAGCAGGTGGTGTGGAGGTTAATAATAATGTGGTAGATCACACATTATTGACTATGAGCTTTGAGTCCTGGGCCTGGTGGTTTGAAAAATCACACCGGGTGTGTGGTGTGTGTGGTGTGTGTATGTGTGTGTCCAAAAATCCCGAGAGGAGACTAGAGAAGGGAATGAGGCATGACTATTCCCCCTGGGGGAGTGATTTCTCACTCCCCTGCCCCTTGTCTCTTCTCTGGTGAGCATACATGCCCTATACCAAACACTAAAACAGAAAAAAAAGAAAAAGAAAATTAAGGACACACTTGTCAGTACATATAATTATAATCAGAAAAGTTGTACGCTACATGATATGATACTAATACTTTTATTTAATTTAGGTGAAACTTATTAGAATTCCTGATTAGTTGACTAACATTTCTAGTATTTTAATGCCTCTCTACCAATATTCACTAATTTGCTGGAAGGGAAAAAAGAAAGAAAAGGGGAGACATTGGAGACCTGCCTGACCACTCACTTTGCTATTTTTTCCTTTTCATTACTGAGGCTTTCTGGGCTCCTGGATCCTGCCACCCACCTCACTCCCTTAGGTGAAACTGTGCTGAGGGGCTGGCCCTTTAGGGACATCGTCAGCTTGGAGGAGACGTATCTTGCTGTCTCACCTGCTCTTCTGTAGTGCTGTTTTTATCTCCCTACAATTCTAACCACAGTCAACTCATCATATCTTCAAGCCCATGCTACAACTCCCTGCGGGTGGTGAGGATCTGAGTGCGCATGCCCAGCAGGGATAGTGGCTTTCTGTGGAAGGTGACCTCATCTAGAGAGGCAGGATTTTTTAAAGTTTCCAGGCCTTTTTTTTTTTTTTTAAGTTTGCATTTTAAACTTTGGCTTGAGAGCTCAAGAAATTACAAAATGGTAGGTATTTTCAGTATTTCTTAGAAGACTTAGGTCATGTGACTTATTTATTTTCCTCTTCTATTACAATTTCAAAAAAGAGGAAATCATTTTTTGAAACTAGCTCTCTATACTGAAGAGAAAATACATTAACTGATGGTCAGATACTTGATCAGTATTTACTGAGATTATTATAGATTATTCTTCCAAACCACTGCTCTTCTTAGTGACAATAATTAAACCTTTCTAATACTTACATTTTAGGAATATTTCTGATTTTCAAGAGTAATTTACAATAAACATTTTTAATAGGTAATACATATACATGGGTAAAGAAAGTATTTTTTACTCATCTGTTAGCCACACAATCGTTCTCCCTAGAGGAAGAGGAAACTGTTTCAATTTCCTCTATATTCTTCAAGAAATTTTATAAATTATTTTCAATAACTGTACTATGAGACTTTTTTTTTTTAAAGGTTTTTTGCCATAGGGTGAATGTGCTCACTGGATAGATAGAGACAGTTAGAGGGAAGGTGAAAAGTCACCCCCAGGGGATGGCTACATTGTAATATCTTCTTCTCCTGCGAGTCTGGGTATGCACGAACATGTGCCCAACATGATTTTCAAGTTGCTGGGTCTGGGATTCTAACCAGGGTCAGACATGTGGGAGTCCAGTGCTTTAACTACCACACCACTTGTTGGCCCTGACTATGACAGATCCCAGCGGTTGTTCAGATTGTCGCCTAAGCACTATGATTCTAACTTTCCATTTTATGTTGCTGTTTTATTACTGAGTTCTCATATTTACAAAATAGATAGTAATTTCACAGTTTGTGGGAGTAAAATATGCTACTTCTGATCTTATGTTCACAGACAAAAGGTTTGTCTGCTTATTTTATTTTAGTATATATTGATTTAAAGGATTATTTTAGAGGCAGGTAACAACAGTATTTATAACAATATTCTTTCCTTCGTGCCAATTGCAAAATCAAAGATTTTAACTCCACAGGAACTTTTTTCGTCATGAGACCATCAGCAAAACACATGATATGATAAAGAATCCAGCCTTCAAGGGAGTCTCCTGCTCCCTCATGTCTTGGACAGATTGAAAATAAACTTGACTCATAGTGGGGTTGTTCTTAAAAGGAATCAAGTTATCATACTGTAATTTACTTGCCAAGTAATTTATTTTTCTGTTGATAGGTGAAATTTTTTCCCATTCTCTTGTTCTACTTAGAACAGGTATTGTCTAAGCACTCCTCCTTAACCCTCTATATGACCTAGCATAGTATCTTATATTTAGGGGCAGCTACGACAGAAGAACTAAAAAATAAGCCCACTTACTACATGACTTTGGGCAACTAATTTAACCTCTGTGCCTTGGTTTCCTCTTCTACAAAATGGATTTAATTATAATGAAACCATAAGGTTTTTATAAGGAATAAATGAGAAAGTGCCAGAAAAAAATCTTCAATACATGGCACATAGAAAACACTCATAAGTGGTAGGGACCAGCAGCTGGCGTAATGGCTATGTTGCTAGACTCCCACGTAGTTGACAGCAGTTTGAATCCCGGACCCGGTAGCTTAAACCCACTCTGGGTGTGTGTGTGTGTGCCCAAGATCTCAAGAGGAGAATGGAGAAGGGATTATGGCATGGCCACCGCTCCGCCTCCCCCTCCCCCCAGGGATGATTTCTTGCTTTCTGTCTCTCTCTGTCTTTCTGGCAAGCATAAGTGCCCTATAGCAAAAAACCTCTCCAAAAAAAAAAAAAAAAGAGAAAATACTCCTAAGTGGTAATTATTATTATAAATCTGTGTTAAAATTAATACTTAAAACAATTTATCTAGCAAATTTAGAAATCTGCTTAGGAATAAAAATTAGTAGAGTTTGGGGGAAAAAAGTTTGGGTCTTACCTAGGATTTTTAGCCCATCTCTGCACAGTTTCTTCATCATCACCATCACATAAATCAGCAAAAGTTGCCTCTAAATCTTCTAATTGATGAACTCGAGTATCAACAATGTCTACTAATTCTTCCTGTAAACACACAGAAAAGCTGAGATTCATAGCTGTTCTTTAAAAAACAAACAAAACCCCATTATAATGAAAATCGTGGTTTAATTAGTAAAAACATGATTTTCAGATATTAGCCAGGGGGTTCACTAATACACACATGCACATACACACACACACCATTTGGATAGTCCTTTGAGATCACTTTAATAAATTACAAGGAATTACTAGATATGTGATAAATGGATAGAACTCAAAGAAACAAATGGTCACCTACCTCTGTTAGGTTGGTACCAGGCTTTCTAAATTGGTATAGGTCTTGTAAGATTTTGTATTCCTCCTGGAAAACAAAAAACAAATCTACATGTTAGAAAAAAAAAATTTTTTTTTCAAAGATACACTGTAATCAAAAGACAGCTTTAGGGCTGGCAGGTGGCATGGTGGTTAAGGACATTGGACTCCCATATGGCCAACCAGGGTTTGAGTCCCAGACCTGGTGGCTTGCTTTCTCACTTTCCCTCTGTCTCTTGCTTGCTCACTCTGTCCCTCTCTGATCCAAATAAAATAAATAAAGTTAAATAAAATAAGTATTTAAGAATATTTTAATAATTAGAGATTTGTCTGGGAAGATCAGTCAAAATGTATAAATTAGATTTCATTGTGAATATCATTTTTTTTCAGAGCACATCTTTCCAGCTTGGCATGAAAATAATATATAAAATTAGTTATGGAAGATGACTAGGTGGCTAATGAGTCATGAGATAAAAATATTCTTAATATTTCACTATATAACTGCATATATCTTAAGATCTAAACAGATTTAAAAATTTACAAGAATACATATCTTTAAATTTTTTTTTTTTTAGGTTTTTGACATAGGTACATGTGCTCACTAGACTGAGAGAGACAGAGAGAGGGCAAGTGAGAAATCCTCCCCCCTAGAAGAGATAGCCGTGCTGCAATCCCTTCTCCATTCTCCTCTTGGGATTTTGGGCACTTGGGCGCACCTCCCTGGCATGTATTCTCAAGCAGACAAGATCTGGAACTAAAACCATGGTCATGTGGGATCCAGCCATTTTAACCACCATGCAATTGGCTGGTCCCTAAGGAATATTTCTAAGGCCACTGACTAATTCTAAGAGCTGGTGGTTACAGAAGTAATGGGCTCCATGTATAGCAGCAGGAAACAAATAGAAGAAAAACTTACTTCCTTGTTTGCATGTTGAGAGAGCACTCTTTGTCCCTATTGCTCCAGATTATGCCAAATCTTATTTCTTTTCTTTTTAAAAATATTTATTTAATTTCATTTATTCATTCACTTATTTTAATTTGACCAGAGAAAGACAGATGCAGAGAGAGAAGAAAGTGAGAAAGCAAGCCACTAGGTCCGGGACTCAAGCCATGGTCAGCCATGTGGTAGTGCCCAACACCTTAACCTCCACGCCACCTGCTGCTTCCCCCCACCCCCAGGCCTTATTTCTTTTAAATCAGTACCTACTAGAGGTCTTTGATAATTTAGATAAATCATGATGGCTTCTGATACGTAAACAAAGTACTGTAAAATGCAACATTATCACCAACATCATCATTATAAATCAAACACTTAGAACTTAGAAAAAAGACAGTAAACTTGAATCCCCAAAAGGAGATCTGGAGTAATTCCCAAATGTTAAGTTAAGTAATTACGTGTGCCCATAAGTCACACCTAGAAATACTCACTTGGATCACAAAGTTAGCAAATAAAAAATGCGTATTTCTATCTCAGATCTGTGCAGATTAATATAATCTAGTGACTCACAATTAGGATCTAATGAGGCATCTACCTCAAGGATGATAGGCCTGAATCATTAGCTACATACAGGGATGTGTAACTGGCACCTCATTGTTTAAAGAAAAATCTGTCACACAAGGTTTTATATATGCAGAACACATCTTGGGAAAGAGACAGAAGAAATGGTCCCAGTATCTGTTTCTGAACTAAGGAACCAAGGGAATAGGGCTGAAATAAGATATTTCAATATACTTTCTTATATGATTTCACATTTTTCTGATGACCCATGTATGTATTAAACCCAGTTCATAAATACAAAATAATAAATATTTAGAACAGGGGTCAGCAATCCAGGGCCTGTCGCCTGCTTCTATATGGCCCTCAAGTTAAGAATTTTAAAAAGTTAAAAAAAATTATAATAAAGAAGAATATGTGACAGAATGGGGCCCCCAAAGTCTGAAATGATTACTTTCCGGCTGTTTGCAAAGTTTGCTGACTCCTCATCTAGAGAAATGTCATACAACTTTCAAGAGCTATGCTTTAAAAATACCCTATTTACCTGAGTGAACATTTCTTTGAAGGGATTCTTGACTGAAAAAAAATCCAAGTCAATATCTAGAACAAACGCATCCCCTTTCTTCAGCATTTCCAGAATTTCCCTGGTGCTGGCTACAGTCGGGCACTCGTGACTTTCGGAAGAACATAAATGTGATGGCTCTAGGCAAGTTTTGTCACTTCTCTGTGTCACTGTGTCCTTTTCCAGTCCTTCTGAATAAGAGTCACAGTTAGTAGAAGCAGTGTTTTCAGGATCTTCCAGTACTAGTTTTGGCTTCTTAGCAGAAGACACCGCAGCATTTTCTTTTGGATTATTACAGAGTTTATAAGGTTTTACCGTAATTACATCCAATTGTAAAGGTTTTTGGTTCTCCAGCTGGTCTTCTGGTACATAAAGACCATCGCTTAGGAAGTAATAATCTGTACTTGTAACCCTGTATCAGAGGAAAAAACTATCTTACAGAGGAATGGGCAAATTAGCTAACATTGTATTCTGGCATTGTAGAAATATAAGAAAGGACATAGCTGATAAAAACAGAACTATCTCTAATCTTGTACTTCCTGTTCTTCTGGAAAAAAAAAAAAAAAAAAAAAAAAACGCTTCCCCAAATTTGGAGGAAAGGAAACAAA
>NW_006159715.1:2051556-2072019 GCF_000334495.1 Tupaia belangeri chinensis | reverse complement strand
AAAAAAAAAAAAAAAAAAAAAGCATTCCCCAAATTCGTAGCTAGGAGCACAAACACACGAAGTAAAGACATTTCATAGTCTACCTTACGGCCAGATGCAGTCAAAGGTTGTGAACACATGACAAGTGTACAGAGCCCTCCCCTTTTCTGCTGAGTGGCAGATAAACATGGAAATGGCAAGACTTTACATATGATGGAACAAGATGACAGAAGGAACTAAGTAAGGTTCCCCAGACTGTTGAGCTGCCACATAGGCTTGCGCTATGTGAACCCTCACATCAGAAAGGAAGAACCTCCTGTTTATGCCAATGTTATGATCTCTCTCACACTACCTGAATCTTCACCGAAAAAAACCACTTAAGAGAAAAACTACACCTGGAAATGGTTTGTTTTCTTTTCTTTTTTAAAAAAGAATTATTTATTTAATTCCATTTGTTGTTATTACTCTTTAATTTGACCAGAGAGAGAGAGAGAGAGAGAGAAAGGGAATGTGAGAAAGCAAGCTGCCAGGTCCGGGACTCAAACCATGGTTGGTCATGTGGGAATTCAACGCCTTTAACCACCATGCCACCTGCTAGCTCCTAGAAATAGCTTAACAGGTGTTTCCTCTGACATATTATGGTATATCAAACAGTTTGTGGAAAAATTAAAATTAAAGTACAAATTTATTTTGGTGCAAAAAAATTGAAATCCATGCAGTTTTTTCATAATGCACATTTTTCATGAATTTCTGAAGACCCCTGTATTTTGAAGTTTCATTAAATTCTATGTAACTATGGTGTTTCTAACACAAAAAATGACTTATATTTTGTAGAATTACTTCGCAAGTTGTGGATATCTGATTTTTGACATATCAGCATATTCTCAGCTTTTACACTACATTATGCGTTGGGTAAGTACTTTGAACAGCAAAGACAAATAGTTTTCCTACATGCATACCCTATCTAACTAAAATAATGGTTAATATGTATTTACTACATATTCCTAGCATACATATTATAAATCTGAAGAAGATTAATGACATAAAACAAACATGCTAGCTTATCGAATAAGATCATCCTGGAGCTGTCATGGGGTGTGGTGGTGAAGGTGCTGGACTCCCTCCCACAGGGCTGTCTGTAACGCCAGACCTGGACCTGGAGGTTTGCTTTCGCATTTTCCCTTTCTCTCTCTCTGTGGCCAAATAAAATAATAACAATAATACATAAAATAAATCATTCTTTTTTAAAAAAAATGACCACTTAAAGAAAAAGTGTTTATTCCCTCAACCTGAATTTATTTATTTAATAATAAAAGCTTTACTTTGTTTCTATGTACACAGACACTGTGCATTGCAGGCTGGGACCACATAGAGGCCTAGATTTCATTATAAATCCAACCTACAGCCTGGCGCTGTTCTGTGCATCTCTAATCCCAGTGACTTGGGAGGCTGAAGCAGGAGGACCACTAGCTTGAGGCTGGCCTACGCCATGTAAATAACAAGACTTTGTCTTAAGGAATAAAGAGACAGGATACAGAAGTGTGTTTTTCTAGTCTCGGCTGGGAGACCAGAGGTAGGAAGATCTTGACAATAAGACCCTGTCTAAAAAAAAAAAGTCAGTGTTAGATGGCTTAAAATTATTTAACTTAGAGAGTTAAATTAAGTCTACCCACTGAAGTATTTATAAAAATCCTATACTCTTTCACATAAACTAGTGTTATGTACAATATGTATTATATGTGGAGTCTTGATTATTTCTTTTGAATTATATCCTAAACAAAGACAATTTTCATATGTCACAACAAATTTATTGTGCAAATGGTAAGAACACATACAAAAAAAGTTAACCATATCAGTAAGGATAAGTTAGAAATAGAAAGTACCATTTTCAGAGAGAAAGACTACATTTCATTTTTAATATATTACCATTTCATCCACTATCTATCACACCTTAGAAAGTTCTGGCTACACCTTCTTAAAACATTCATCCCATCACAAGAGAATTTAGAACATCAAGAACATTCTGATATAGCTAAATGTGTTATAGTACCACAGGATAAACAAAATACTGGTTAAGTAGCTTATATAACAAAAAAAGTTGCACATGTATATCAAATTAGAGGGTGCTATACGTTAGACTAAATAATTACCTAAAACTTATCATAATAAACAGCAAATTTTATTTGACTACTGAATATTTTTTAAATTTTAATTTATTTTAAAAATCTTGCTAGAGGGTGTATGTACTCTCCAGAGTGAGGGAGAAAAGAAAACTGAGAGAGCACTCTCCATGAAGAGATAAATGTGGTGCAATTCCTTCTCCTTTCGGGATTTTGGCCATGCATGCATGCACACACATGTGCCTGGCATGTTTCTCAAGCTGCTGGATCCAAGACTCGAACTGTGCAGTTGGTCATGTGGGATCCAGCCATTTTAACCACCAAGCCACTGGCTGACTCATCACTGAATTTTTTTTTTTAGAGGTTTTTGACTTACGATGTGTGTGCTTGCTGGAAAGAGACAAAGACAGAGGGAAAGTGAGAAATCAACCCCCAAGGGGGGATGACCATGCTGCAATCCCTTCTCCATCCTCTTCTTGGGATCTCGGCCATGCACACACAGGCGCCTGGTGTGACTTTCAAGTCACTGGGTCTGGGATTCAAATCATGGTTGGCTATGTGGGAGTTCAGTGACATAACCACTATGCCATCTGCTAGCTCCTTGCCACTCAATTTTATCAAACAAACCAATGAAACAACCCTGAAGTGAGATAATTTTGCTCTACACCAATCTAAAGTACCTCAACGATTTAATGGAGTTTGTCATCCATGGAGCCTGAATTCAGGAAGATAAAAATCACATTAGTCAGAAACAAATTTGGGCAGCAAGAAAATAAACAGATATGAGGTCAATAGACTAGAAAATCTGTTCCTACTGTTTGGAGAACTCTTTGGAGGTACTGAGGCTTAATTTGACCAATCTGTGTACAGACACTTATGAACTCATTATAGGATCTAAAATAAGACAGAAACACTCAAACCCTTTCATACTCATAAATGTGAGCAAATTACCTGATTGTTGTGGTAGACGTGTCTTTGCCTACTAAAAAGTGGTGTTTGCCCTCTCTGATTTGCTGAGCCCATGTAGGATGAAACCACACTACATGAGAAAAATGGCCAGCATACACTGCAGGCATAATCCAATTTTCAATACTTAATTCTCTGGAAAAGAAACAAAGATACATTAAAATTGTCTTTTTTTCGAACAAAATTTCATCCAAAACAGTATATTAAGATAGCCTGTTTTGGGGCCAGCAGGTGGCATGGTGCTTGGGGCACTGAACTCCTAAATGGCCAATCCTGGTTCAAGTCCTGGACCTGACAGCTTGCTTTCTCATTGTCCCTTTCTCTGTTGTCTCTCTCTGATCAAATTGAAGAATAACAATAAATAAATTAAATTAAAAAATCTTAAAAAAAAAAGGTAGTCTGTTTTAAAATGATCTGTTGAGAGTCTCCCAAGATCTTTTTAGGGTGGCTGCTAGGTGGGGACTATTTTCATAAAAACACTAGCATATTTCTTTTTCCCACTGTAATAACATTCTCTCACTGATGGTGAGAGTTGGTTAAAAGCAACAGTGGGTTAATGTCTGAAATTAATCAAGGCAGTGCTTCTAAACTCTGACATTATATTCTTGACTATTAAGCAAAAAAAAAAAAAAGCCAGTTTCATTTAGGAAACCTTGATTTTATATATGTTGTGTGGCAAAATGAGAAGTACACAGGAAGTACTTCTGAGACACAATAGCTGTCTCAAGGAACAGCTCTTGTGACCGAATTGTGAACTTTTTTTTTTTTTGCCTTTTTTTTCCTTTAAAAAATTAAAAAAAAAAAAAAAACATGCCACATGGCATATAAATTCTCTGGAGGGACTGGCTACAGGGGGAGAGAGAAACCAACTCCCATGGGGATGGTCACACTACAGTCCCTTCTCCATTTCTCCCTCCTTTCAGGATTTTGGGCATGGATGCACATACATCTGCCATGTTTTTCGAGTTGCTGGGTTCAGGTCTTGAACTATGAAGCTAGTCATGTGAGACCCAGTCACCTTAACTACCATGCCACTGGCTGGCCCTGAGCACTTTTTTCTTTTCTTTTTTTTTTTTTTTTAAAAAAAAACTATCATTAATAACTATCAGCATTAAGACTTAAAAGTGAATTGTTAGAGTCCACATTTCAACTAAGCTTTAAGAATCTACCACTTGTAGGGAACCAGCAGTTAGCGTAATGGCTATGTCACTGGACTCCCACATAGTCGACCGCGGTTCGCGTCCTGGACCCGGTGGCTTAAAACTCACGCCAGGCGCGTGTGCGTGTGTGCCCAAGATCCCAAGAGGAGAATGGAGGAGAAGGGATTGTGGTGATCCTCCCCCCTGGGGGGTGATTTCTCGCTTTCTGTCTCTATGTCTCTCTCTGTCTGTCTGGCGAGCGCACGTGCCCTATAGCGAAAACCTCTCCAAAAAAAAAGAATCTACCACTTGTCAAGTTTTAATGTACTATCAAAGAATATTCACAGTTATCAGAAAAGGTTATGAAAATGCTCTTTTCCTTTTTCAATTACATGTCTGTGAGAATCTGAATTTTTATTCAAATACTTCAACCAAAACATAATATAGAAACATACTAAATATAGAAGCAGATTTATGAGAATTCAACTGTCTTCGATATATAAAGGCAACTAAAAAATTCTTATTCTTTAACAATGTAGTAATTGTACATTATTGTGGGGGTACAAGATGACTTTGCAGTCCACATAAACACAATGTGTAATTAATTCATTCAGGATAATTAGCATACCCATCATTTCAACCATTTTTCATGGCTTGTATTGAGAACATTCAAAATTTCCCCTTTTAGTTACACTGAAATATGTAGCAAATTATTGTCATCTATATTTTCCCCACTGTACCTGTTAACACTCGACATTAGCATCCTTGTATTCCCACCTTTACCCCCATCCTTCCCAGCCTCTAGCAGACATTTTTGATCCCTCTATCTCAATGAGCCTTTCTTTTTAATTTCCACATATGAGAGAGAACAACTGGTATTTTTTCTTTTTAACCTTTCTGTGTTTGGCTTAAAAAGGGAAATATTAAACAAACTTGCAAAAATTTACACAAAGCTACTCTCACTAATTTGTTTCTTTTGGTAAATATACATACTGGATCATTGGTAAAGTCATGATGCATTTTTGCATAGGAAAACATAGAAAAATACCTCATAACTTTACTGACGCCCTATATATACATGCATTTTATGTATGTGTATGTGTGTGTGTTTGTGTGTGTGTGTGTATATATATGTGTGTGTATATATATATATATATTTTTTTTTTTTTTTTTTTTTTTTTTTTTTTTAGGGGGGGTGTGTCTGTTTTTTTTTTGCTATAGGGTGTGTGCACTTGCCAAAGAAAGATGAGGAGAGAGGGAGGGAGAGAGAGAGAGAGAGAGAGAGAAAGTTTGAAATCATCCTCCTTCACGGTGGATAGCCATGCCACAAACCCTTTTCCTCCATTCTCTTCTTGGGATTTTAGGCATGCACACATGCCTGGCATGGCTTTCAAGCTTCCGGGTCCAGAACTGAAACACAGAGTCAGCCAAGTGGGATCTAGCACCTGAACCTCCATGCCATTTGCTGGCCTGGGAAATATACTTACAAAAATAATGAAGTAATAAAATATTGTTCTGTCATTTGTTTACAATGTCTGTGATCATTCTCACATTACAAGGGCAGAGATTAATAGTTGTACCATGCACTATAAAACCTAAATCTAAAATTTTACCATCTGGCTCTTTAAGAAAATATTTGACAATACTTGTTCTAAATGAAATAAAAAAGACAACCAAAACCCAAACAAAACCCTCATGCTTAGCCAAGTCTGTATCCCCCAATTAACTATTACCTACTGCCAACTGTATTTCAAACGCATAAAAGATCATTAACAAAAATCACACGTTACCCAAAGAGTGTTTCCTTTTCAAACACGGTGTCTGCTGGCATATTCACAGGAATGAGGAGGTCTGGATGTGAATCGAAATGTAAAAAATGTATGTTACTGGCAGGAAGATGCTTGGAGCCTATGGCCCGGTATATAAAAGGAAGAACCTGCAAAAGGCAAATGTACACTTTCAGAATTGGCACTGAAATTAGGAGCACACAATCAACTGCACATTTGAAGTACACCAAATTGTTAAAAAGTGGGATAACATAACATTTATTTATTATAGACGGTGCAGATAAAGATCTCAAGTTTTATTTTCTTCTTTAGAGCTTCCACCTTGCACTTCTGGCTGCCCTTCTGCCTCCTTGTCAAATTCCATAGGCAATATGGGGAAACAAACCAGGACTTGCTCAGGAACAATCTGCTAACATTAGTTATCAGCAGGGTCTTTTGGCCCCTTTAGCTTGGTGGCACTGGGCTAGGTGATTTGAAAGGTTCTTTCTTCTCTTATCTCCTCTGTACTCTAGCTTTAATACTACATTTGAAAGTACGTGTAACCCAGTCTCTCTCTCTCTCTCAGGTTTAACACTGAGTTTGAAAGTATGCCTAACCCTTTCTCTCTCTCTCTCTCTCTGACAATATGTCTAAGTCTTGAGAAAACCAACTTTCTTCTGAACTTTCTTCATCAGTAAAAGTCTCTTCTCTTACACTCAGGAAACCCCAAGGCCTATTAATGCTATATATCTTTTATTTTTTTCTTTTTCCAATTTTATATCCATGGGATCCCTTTACTGGCTTACCAGAAATCTAAGTTAAGGCACTAACTTAAATACTGTTAAGTAGCACAGCCTTAAAACGGAAACATCTTTCCATCTTAGCAATGTTTATAAATGCAAGGCACTGTATTAAAAGATTCGTGTGCACAAGTACACAATACTCCTGATGGGCCTGAACACTACGATTTCTTCTCCACTTCCCAGAAGAAAGCCCACGTTCTTGGCATAGTCTCCCGCCTAAACAGCAGGGCTGTGATGAGATGCCAGGAGACATGTGGAAACCAGCGTTAATTAATTCGCGTAGTTTTGTTTAAATTGCCTGGTTCGAATTCAGACTCCAGCAGTTGTCGGCTTTGGGATACGGGGCTAACGAGTTAATCAGGTGCTCGATGGAAAGTAAGGCCCCATAAAAGTCAGCTCTTGTTTGGCGTTTTGATATTCTGCCTCACGGCAACGCAACTCGGGCGGGTACTTTCTGGTTATCGCTCTGTCCTCGGATGGATGCTAAGAGTTCGCCGTCTCCTCGGCCCACGAGCGCCAGAGCTCCCGCCACTCGGCCCCAGCGCCCTACTGTCGCCAGCTCACCTCCTGGTGATCCTCCACCACCCACACCGGGAGCTCCGGGTAGCGACGGAGGCGAGCGCTCTCTCCCGCGGAGTCACTCATGTTTCGCGCCTGTCAGCGTCCCAGAGAGTCGAGGCAGCGAGATGGTACCCGGGACTTGGTCCACTACCCCGCCGCCCTCTCCGGGCGGAAACGCGCGCTCACCCGGTTGCGCTTCCGGATTGGAGGACGTGGAGGGCGGAGGGCGGGCGCCGAGGGCCCCACACCAACGATTGGCCTAGACGGCCCTCGCTCTCGTTGACGCCCCAATCAGCGCACACGAGGCTCTGCGGCGTTCCGAAGCCTTTTTCCCTCCCTTGGCCCAGCTTTCCAAGGTTTGCTTTTTAATTCCCTCGGTTTCCTGTTCCGGAGGCGCGGGTGGCGCCACGGTCTTGGCGGCTGCGGTCTTAGTCTGCCTTTGCTCTGACGGCGAGCTCGTGGCCGGAGAACCTTTAGTAGGTACTGGGAGGAAGGAGTCTTTCCGAGGGTCCGGGTTGAAATGGGGTCCGCAGCTAGGTTGAAAGGTGCCTGGGAGTTGGGGTCAGGCAGCCCCTCTTCAGTTCTGCGGCTAAGGGCAAGAGGGCGACCCTAGGCCTGGGTTCTGCAAATAAAGAGAAGTGAAAAAGGAAGACCTTTCATTCATTTGTGGGGAGCACAGTGTGATGCAGGCCCGGGGGCTCCCTTGGTCTACGAGAGGAGTGAGCCCAGAGCCGATAGCCCGGCACTTGTCTGGAGGGGCTCACAAGGAAGGCGGGAGATGCAAACAGGCAGACACGCAAGTAAGGCTCCGGATGGAGGTGACCGACATGGGATTCAGCTCAGGAAAGAGGGAATTCTCAGTAAAAATGTGGCCACTCTTTGCAACTCCTTATGCTGACTGATGTTCCTGATGTTAACTACGCAAATCCGCGCCATCAGTTTCCCGTGTCTAAGACACAGCCACCTTAGAGGAGGCAGGTGCAGAAAACAATTATTTTCTAGTCAGAGTGAATTCCTTGACTTTTGAATTAAAATTTGCATCCAAAACGCAGCCTGACAATTCCTTTAATGCCAGCTTCGCACTCAGTATTTCTAGGTTTCTATAGAAACATGTATGAATGTCGAGTAGTGTACTGTTAGAACAGTACAACACTGTAGAATAATGTTTGTAACCGGGACTGGTTCAGCACATTCTTTTATGTTCTTCTAGAGGTCACATACTTCTTTTCTTGTGTTTATAGGTTATATTGTGTCTTTAAAAAACTCATTTGTGTGTGAATTCTGAGTTCCTTAAGTCCTGCATGGTATGTGTGTTATTCATCTTTGTGTCTGCAGGGCCTAGGACACCGCTTCACAGGTACAGGCTTATTGAATATTGCATGACTCGGTGACAAGGTCTGTTTTCCATGGGGTTTGATCATGCAAATCTGTCCTGAGTATTCTTGAAAGGGAACTGTGCAGTAGCAACATAGGAACATATACCATTGGTGGAACAGTAAACATTTACGGACTATTACTGTGTGCAGGATACTCTGCCAGGGGCTGTGCTGGAAACAGACATGACTGAATCAACCCATGTAGCCGAGGAGCTAATCTGGTGGAGGAGTTAGACATGGGCACACCTGACTGCAATTTGAGGCAATCTCTGGTAAGTACAGACTAAGAGTAGTGGAGTGGACGTCTAGAGGGATTGAGATGCGTTTTTTTTGTTTTTTTGTTTTTTTTGGAGAGGTTACAGGGCGCATGTTATAGGGTGCGTGCGCTCGCCAGAGAGACAGAGAGATAGAAAGTGAGAAATCACCCCCCCAGGGGAGATGGCCACACCACAATCCCTTCTCCATTCTCCTCTCGGGATCTTGGGCACACACGCACACATGCCTGGCGTGAGTTTAAGCCACCAGGTCTGGGACTCAAACTGTGGTCAGCTACATGGGAGTTCAGCGACATAGCCATTACGCCAACTGCTGGTCCCTGAGATTACTTTCTAAAGGGAATTAGGAATGGCTTCATAGAGGTAATGGCATTTGAGTTTGGTAGACGGATTGAAATTCAAGCAAATTTATAGAGTGGACGATTTTAGAGCGAATAGGAATAAAGAACAAGCCAAGAGATTGTACTTGGTAATCAGCTGGGAGAATCTGGGGTTATAGGGCTTTTGTGGGAAAGTTAATGGGGGATGAGCCTAAAAGGAGATGTTCAATCCAGATGTTGCAGGGTTTTAAATGCCAGGTATGGAGTTTGAACTTGATTCTGTTGGCAGAAGTAGCCTGGTGATTGGTACAGCTAAATAATCAAATTATTTTTATGAACTACTTGAAAGTCTATCTTAAGTCTACTGGTGAATTTTTTTTCTTAGTATTTTTGTATTTTAAAAATTGTTTTGCTATAGGGTGTGTGTGCTTGCCAGAGAGACAGTGAAAGAGGCAGAAAGAGTGAGAGAGAGAGAGAGGGGGACGAATCAAACCCCCAGGGGGCGGCCATACCGTATTTTCTTCTCCATTCTCCACTCAGGATTTTGGGCACACATGTCCATACACCTAGTGTGTTCTCAAGCCACAGGGTCTGGGTCTCATACTGTTTAGTCAGCCATGTGGGATCCAGCTGCCTCAACCACCATGCTACTGGCTGGCCTCTATTGGTGAACTTTTAGTTAGACTTTAGGAAGATGTTTCTATATTGAAGCTTTCTGCGTTTAATATTTACTTGAGTATTTTTTTTTTTTAACATCTTGAGAAATTTAAGTGTTTAGGAAGTCATTCATGCTCATCCTTTTTCTGTGGAAAGAACTGAGAATAAAAATTAAGAATGATAACTATTGTGTAATATTATAGCTATATTTGAATTCTTTTTTAAAAATTATTTTATTTAACTTTATTTATTCATTTGTTTATTTCAATTTGACCCAAGAGAGACAGAGAAAGAGAAAGTGAGAAAGCAAGCCTCCAGGTCCGGGACTCGAACTATGGTCGGCCTTGTGGGAATCCCGCAGCTTTAACCACCACGCCACCTGCTGGCCTGCTATATTTGAATTCTAATGCTGGTGTTGCTGTGATTTTTTTGGTGTTTGATCTATGCCTAGACAATTTATGATGAAAGAAACTAGAGTATCAAGAGAGGAAATGACCATTTTCTCCCATTCTTTCAGCAAATTAGAGATGAGCTGTACCTACATTTTCAGTCTTTTTCACTGCTGATAGTTTTGAGTTAGCATGACAAGTGGTAAGGATATCTTAATGCAGTTCACTGTGCTCCAGATTTTGTTAGTACGCTAAGTACATTGGAGAGTGCAAAATCATTGTATTGAAGAAATACTTCAGGGACTAGTAGTTAGCGTAACGGTTATGTCGCTGAATTCCCATGTAGTCGACCATAGTTCGCGTCCCGGACCCAGTGGCTTAAAACTCACGTGAGGCGCGTGTGCATGTGTGGCCAACATCTCGAGAGGAGAATGGAGGAGAAGGGATTGTGGTGTGGCCATCCTCCCTGGGAAGTGATTTCTCTCTTTCTGTCTCTCTGTTTCTCTCTGTCTGTCTGGCAAGTGCACATGCCCTATAGCAAAAAAAAAATAAAAAACTTCACAGTATTAGCACTTTATAAAACATGTTTATTTCCTTCTCTCCTTTAGAGCTCATGTTCTCTGTGGAAGATGTGACATATCCAGGCAGTACATCATGATGCAGGGCAGTACCTGGTGAGTGGAGTGGTGAGAACGGCTGTGGTTTGGGAAGACAGAGAGAGGAGCAGATGCTGATGCTGGGCCATGAGGAGCAAAGGGTTTATATATGTGGGGAGAAGGGGAGATGTGCTCAGTTGTGGGCACAGCACATCACAGCAGAGGGCCACGTGCAGGCCCCGGGACCCAGAGCAGAACAGTTAAGGAAACATCAGGACCCTGCTGTGATTAAGCTGGAAGTTCCAAGGTGCAGGTAGACACGAAAGGTGGAATTATGTAATTTGGTGGGAGACTGTAATTATTGCAGGACCTGCTAAGAAGCAGCACGGGGTATTGGGAGAGCAGGGAATCTTGGGTGTTAGTAGTGGTTTTGGAAAGGCCATAAGGATATTATTGTAGTAGCCAGGCAAGAGACGATAATGTGAAATGGATAAATTCAGGAAGTATTTATGAAGCAGAAATGACAGGAAGTTTTGTTTGTTTTTTAAAAATTTTCGATTAAGGTATAGAATTTTTTTAAAAAAGTTTATTTATTTCTTCCATAAGTGAAGAAGGCAGAGAGAGAGAGAAAGCATCCCTGACAGGGTATTGATATTGCCATCCATCCCCAGCCATAGCCAGTCCTGCTTCATGAGCTCATGCCTGATGTGTTCAGGGAGGTCTCCAGACGTGAACCTGGATCCTTCCCATGTGGGTTACAGAGCTTTGT
Source organism: Tupaia belangeri chinensis (assembly GCF_000334495.1). Classification (NCBI taxonomy): domain Eukaryota; kingdom Metazoa; phylum Chordata; class Mammalia; order Scandentia; family Tupaiidae; genus Tupaia; species Tupaia belangeri. The sequence continues at coordinate 2,060,303 of NW_006159715.1, read as the reverse complement.
ATCTACTGCTGTGCCACTATCCAGCCCTGATGGGAATTTTAAAATAAATTTTTAGTGAAGAGAATAAGGGAGGAAAAGCTGTTAGATGATTCTATGGTGTATGTCTTGAGGACCAATAAATAGTATCATTTATAGATTGAGAAAGGAGCAAATGCTAAAAGGAGATCATGCCTTTTAGGATATATTTTGTTCAATTTGCAGAGTCAAAGAGACATTCAAGGAGAGAGGTCAGGTTGGCAGTTGGTAATATGGGTGTGGAGCTCAGAAGTTGGAGGCTAGAGGTGTAGCTGGGTGTTACCAACAGATGGGTAGGAACTGAAGCGATGCAAGTAAAGAGGGTCACCTTGGAAGAGAGCAGAGTGCTCAGACTGGTCTCGTAAGTGCTCCTTGGGACCCATAAGGAGTAGCAAATCATCAAAGGGCCCACAGAGGAGGACCTGGCACAGGAGCCTGCCAGGAGGAAAGCCATCAGGGGGAGGATACTGTGAGTGTGTTGGGTCAGGAAGCTAAGGAAGGAACCCATGAGGAAAGCAGTTGGATTGAAGGCTGCACAGAGATGTCAGGTTTTCCAAACAAGCTGAGCACTGGTCATTTCGCTCATTGGAGTGATTGCAGAAGCGAAAGTCAGATTCGCGCTGCTATAGCAAGTACTATAGGCTAGGTGGCTTAATCAAGAAAAATGTATTGGTGGGGCCAAATGTTCTTGGTGGGGCCTCTGGAAATTATTGTATGTTGCAATAGACCTGGGCACTTTCAAATGCCGATGTGATAAGTCTGTGGCGGGGACAGGTGGAGGCTCACAGAGGGAGGGTAATAATCCCAAATAAATGTTGGGTGATGGGACACAGAGCCCGTGAGGCAGGATAGGCTTCGTTAGGAGGAAGGAATTGTGAGGATGTAGTTGGACACAGATAGGTGTATTGAATTGGTAGAACAAGTTGATGGGATGGTTTTTCGTTTGTTGCTGTTTAGTAGGAGAGAAGGTTATCCACTGACCTTGACGAGGGAATGGACTATTGAGAAGGATGTTGAAGTTTGTGATAGTTATGGTGGATAGTTAGGAGAGTAATGTGGCTGTGGAAGCACGTCGGGATGGCTTGGCAGCGACCAGTGACCACGAATTTACATGGGCACCAGCTTGCCTAGTTAGGTGTTTTTCTCAGAGGCTTCTGGTTGGCCTAAAGAAAATGAATTGTTGGGTTCTTCTACAGTTGGCATGTTATGATGTTCCTGTGACTGGCGGAGAGTGGGCTAGAGGAGTTTAGGGTTTTAAAAAGGAGTCACTGAGATGGTGGGTCATGAGGAAAGTGGAGGGAGGTGAAGGTAGGAAGATGTTGGTGCCAGTGTTGAAAACATGGGGGAACCAGCAGTTAGCGTAATGGCTATGTTGCTGGACTCCCACGTAGTTGACCGTGGTTCGCGTCCCAGACCCGGTGGCTTAAAACTCATGCCAGGTGCATGTGTGTGCGTGCCCAAGATCCCGAGAGGAGAATGGAGGAGAAGGGATTGTGGTGTGACCATCCCCCCTGGGGGGTGATTTCTCGCTTTCTGTCTCTATGTCTCTCTCTGTCTGTCTAGGGAGCGCACGCACCCTATAGCGAAAACCTCTCCAAAAAAAAAAAAAAAAAAAAAAAAAAAAAAGGGGAGGGGGGGGGGGGGGGGGGGGGGGGCCCGCGACCCTCTGAGAAAACCCCCCCAAAAAAAAAAAAAAAAAAAAGAAAGAAAACATGGGAAGAGTGGATGGGGTGGCATGGTGGGGCCAAGGTCATAGGTGGCATGGTGAGGCCAAGGTCACAGGTGAACTTGAGCAATGACATGACAGCAACTGGTTGGATGGTGGGATCTTAAATTTGTCATTCTGGAGGTGGAGCAGCTTTACGGAGTGATGAGGTCTAGGGACTGACCATGGTAGTGAGTGGGTGACCAGATAGGAAGAGAAGTTTATTGGCCTGAAGAGTTTCAGATATCGGAATCCAGTATTAGAGGGGCAGGATATTTCACTGACCTAAGGGATCAGTCATCACTCATCGAGATGGTCAGGCACATATGAAACCCTGTTTACATAGTGAGGTTATTTTCTTTTTTTAACTTTTTCTTTTTCCAACAAAGCCATAGAATGTCGTTCCACCCAGGACGAGGCTGTCCCCGAGGACGAGGAGGACATGGAGCCAGACCCTCAGCCCCAGCCTTCAGGCCCCAAAATCTGAGACTTCTTCATCCTCAGCAGCCTCCTGTGCAATATCAATACGAGCCTCCAAGTGCCCCTTCCACCACGTTCTCGAACTCTCCAGCCCCCAATTTTCTGCCTCCACGACCAGACTTTGTCCCTTTCCCTCCACCCATGCCTCCATCAGCACAAGGCCCTCTTCCCCCCTGCCCAATCCGGCCCCCTTTCCCCAACCACCAGATGAGGCACCCCTTTCCGGTGCCTCCCTGTTTTCCTCCCATGCCACCTCCAATGCCCTGTCCCAACAACCCCCCAGTCCCTGGAACGCCTCCTGGACAAGGCAGTTTCCCCTTCATGATGCCCCCTCCCTCTGTGCCCCATCCTCCACCCCCTCCAGTCATGCCACAGCAGGTTAATTATCAGTACCCTCCGGGATACTCACACCACAATTTCCCACCTCCCAGTTTTAATAGTTTCCAGAACAGCCCCAGTTCTTTCCCACCCAGTGCTAGTAACAGCAGTAGCCCTCACTTTAGGCACCTTGCTCCTTACCCGCTCCCAAAGGCTACCAGTGAGAGAAGGTCTCCAGAAAGGCTCAAACATTATGACGATCACAGGCACCGAGATCACAGTCATGGGCGAGGCGAGAAGCGCCGGTCCTTGGATCGGCGGGAGCGAGGTCGCAGTCCCAACAGGAGAAGGCAAGACAGTCGCTACAGATCCGATTACGAACGTGGGAGAACGCCCTCTCGCCACCGCAGCTATGAGCGGAGCAGGTAACCAGGGGCGTGAGGTGTGTTGTGCTCTCTAATGAACTGTGGAGGCCCAGATGTTCAATTTCCATGTATTAGCAAACTGAAAGGGATGAACAGTGCATTTTGATTTAGGAAAGTAAATGGACTTTTGTGTTGGACTCTACTTTCAAGAGGAGGAGACAAGTGATAAGTTGAAAGCTGCTTTTGAAAACTATTCTAAATTATCAATGTAGTCTTCATAATGAATATAAGCTTTTTAGTCTGCTTAATACAGTTGAAATAATGATGATCCCATCATCAAATAAAAGACATGAAAGTCTGTTTTTTGTGTTAAGAGAGATTTAATTATGTTCATGTGATCATTTTACCAGGTTATATACCGTGTGAGTGCTTTTGGAATTGGTAATCTGCATATATTATCAAACAAGAATCAGTTAACTAGTTCACACACAGAGATTGGATTCTGATTTTTAAGCTAAGTGGACATTTATTATACATTTTTGCTCTCTTGTTTCTTTGTAAAATGAAACATGTTATCTTTTTTTACACATTATATTTTTTTGTTCAAAGTTAATAGTTTCCAAATAGCTCTTATCCTGATTTTGTTGGGTTGAAATGTGCTCAGACTGAAGAAAGTATATTTGAAAAATACCATTAGATTATTTTTCAAAAGACCAAGTGTCTGGAAGTACAAGAGAAACACGGTTTAGAGCAGATGTTCTTCAGAGTAGCATTCTACATTGGCTTTTAGAAGTGCTCTGAAGGTATAAGAAAGCTTGTGGCAGATTTGCAAAGAGGTGGGTGTGTCTGTTACTCTAAAAGGCTAAGAAACATTGGTCCACATGGAGAAATAAAAGGATACATGAGATTGCACTAACACTTACAATGTGCCTTCCGTGAACTCGTGAACTCGATGAAGATTTGAGGGTTTGCAGTTGGCAAGTTGCAATTGGCAAGTTGTGTTTATCTTCATTATCTTTTGTAACCTTTGTGCCAACAGTGTTTGAATCCTCAAACCAGGTCACTTCATCCCATGGCTTTGTAAAAAGCTGGTCTGAGCTCCTATTGTTTCTCCACAGCTGCTTATAGGAATCAGTTCACATCTTTGCTTCCACGTTTTTTGTCATGGCTCTTTTGATTTAATTCTGAATGAGCATTTTTTTGAGTAAATGATAGTGGTCATTCTCTGCCCTGAAGTGAGCGAGTGGTGCTTGGAATGCTCAGAAGGTAAATGTGTCATTGTCTCCCTGTAAGCCCAGCAGAAGACAGGGGACCATGTTTCTTTGTAGAGATGGCTGATTCTGGTGGGCCAAAGCCTAATGAGTCAGTAGACTCTTTAAGATCTTTTTCAGCATGAACTACAGTTTCTGGTCAATATTGTTCTTAGTTTTTCTGTGTTGGACTAGTTGGCAGAGACCTATGATAGATTTTTTTTTTTGTAATTGTATAGTAAAAATCTAAACTGGAAAGAGTTTATAAATAGTTCTGTTCAGACTTCAAAGAGATTGTTAATTTTATCTCTGGGAAAACATTTTGCTGCAAATGTGCATTGCTAGTTGTATATTTCCTCCCCTCCATTCGAGGATGTTGTAACTGGAGAAGTTGTCAGGGCTCTGCTATGAATCCTAAAGCATTCCATGGAGGCTTACTGCATTTGTTTGAAGAACTCAGATGTCTTATAAACTGAAGCTCTCTCAATAAGTGAAATCAGGTGCAGAAGGAATTACCTTTGCTCTCTATTGTCTTAAACCACACTCCCTAAGCCTTTCTAAAATAGTCTTTATTTATATTGGAGTGGTTTTACAATGAGCTTGGGGGCCTTTGTCCTGCAGATGCCATAGTGGCACAGCTACATTATAATTGTCTCCCTTTGTGGAATTAAGTATCAGTCATTTGTCTTGATGTAGAATGCTTCTGTGAAACAAAGACAGGCACCTGAAGTCCTGATACAACTTCTAGAAGTATATTTGTAAGTTAGACTGGGTTTAGTGTACTTGCTGACTACTACTTCTTTGGCTTCTTAGGGTGAGTGAACCTGTCCTTTCACAAATTTCATCTACCTTCTTCTTTCTCCTCTACAGTGTGATTGAATAACAATGAAATGATTGTTTTAGAACAGACTGTTCTAGAAAAGGTTTGTGAAAACGTGTGCATTTGTGTTTGTTATGAGGGAAGATCAAGGTGACTCCAGGGAATGGGAGAAGCAGCAGCCGCAGATGCAGCACCACAGCGCGGTGCCTTGGTGTCTTGCAGCAGTGGTAAGGATGTGGCAGTGGACTTTGCCTCGCGGAGTAGCACGGCCACAGGGTAATGCCTGTGGCTGTCCTTGTGATGGTAGAATAGGTAGTCATCAGCCTAGCTAGCACTCTGTATCTAAGGAATATTTTAGTACTTGCAAAGGGGGAGTAATCTTATGAATAGTAACATACACACACAAAACCATAGTTTTTTTGCTTTAAATGGTTTCATCTTATTTGTTACTAATGTGATTTTATATCCAAATTGGTCTTTTTAATTTCTACCCACATAGTGGTAACAATCATCATCAGAAGTGTTATTTTTTAAAGTTTATTTTTTTATTCTAAAAGAGAGAGAGAGAGAGACTGATCACCCTCCAACAGGGTCTTCATGCCATAAGCCACCCCCAGTGTCAGCCAGCCAGTCAGCACCACGAGGGCATCCAGGAAGACCCTGGAATGTGAACCCTGGACCTTCCCATGTAGGTCTTGCTGCATTACTACTATGCTGGCCCCAGAGTGTTATTCTTAAATGCAAAATTCTCTTGGCTAGATATTAGGAAACAAACAAAAAAAAAAATAGAAAAATCCTCTAATTAGAGTTTTTATTTGGAAATATAGGCAGTTATTTTTTTGAGTGGCTGTGCCATATTACATATTACATATCTTTGACATGTTTCACTATTGAATAATTTCTATAATTGCGAGACCAGCAGATGGCATAATGGCTACATTGCTGGATTCCCATGTAGTCGACCACAGTTCTAGTCCTGGACCCGGTGGCTTAAAGTCAAGACACATGTGTGTGCACACCCAAGATCCTAAGAGGATAATGGAGAAGGGATTGCAGTGTGGCCATTCCCCTGGGGATGATTTCTCACTCTCTGTTTCTCTCTTTCTGGCGAGTGCATGCGCCCTATAGCAAAAACTTCTCCAAAAATTTTTTTCTATAATTAGAATTTACTGCCTAAGTGTAACTTAACGATTTCAGAAATATATCAAATGAAGATTGTAAAATACTGGGAACCAGCAGTTAGCGTAATGGCTATGTCGCTGGACTCCCACGTAGTCGACCGCGGTTCGTGTCCCGGACCCGGTGGCTTAAAACTCACGCCGGGCGCGTGTGCGTGCGTGCCCAAGATCCCGAGAGGAGAATGGAGGAGAAGGGATTGCGGCGTGACCATCCCCCCTGGGGGGTGATTTCTCGCTTTCTGTCTCTATGTCTGTCTGTATGGCGAGCGCACGCGCCCTACAGTGAAAATCTCTCAAAAAAAAAAAAAAAAAGAATGTAAAATACTAAGCTCTGGTTGCTTTATTTTGAACAGCTGGTGTATACCTGAGGCTTGTGTATGTGTCAAAAGCATATCATCCAAAGGAATCTTTCTTGGGAATAGGAGAACTTTTAAGTAAAAAAGAAAAAAAAAAAAGTTTTGTTCTGACCCAGTAGCACAGGGGTTAAGTGCTGTGCATATGGAGCTGGACTCCATATGGCCGACTATAGTTTGAGTCTCATCCCTAATGGCTTGGGGAAACATGCCAGGTATGTGTGCTTGTGTGATTAAAAGCCTGATCGTATGGAGAAATGGAGGAGAGGATTTTTGTGCGACTGTGTCCCATTCGGGGGTGCTTTCTCTTTCTCTTATAAGCACATACATACTCTTGTAATAAAAAAGCATAACACAACTCAAATCTTTTGTCTTAATATTGAAGCAGTGACTAATCTCTCGGTTTTTTAAGTTCTAATTTTTAGCGAATTAACATTTCTTCTAATTGGCTATAGGTTGGGCATATTTTTGAGTTCAGATATCTTTATGTTCTTGCTGGACCTAGCATACTTCCCCACCCCTGCCTTTCTAAGACTAGGTAGTTATTTCCCTTAGATTTGTAGTTTTGACTTAAACATACTAGAGTTCAGATGTTTGTTCCAGATCTTCATTGTATATATTAAATAGAGTCAGCAGTTATTAGTATTTTAATTTTGTTTTTGGAAGATTTTTAAAATCCTTCATTTTATTTTTACATTGGATAAACCCAGTGTCTCCATTTAGAGTATTTTCCACATGAAAATAGCATTAAAGTGACTTAGTCATGGTCTCAGGACAGAGTAGTGATAGCTAAAATGCAACTCAGGCCTACATCCCACCCATAAGCATTCAGAGTCCTTTCATTGTAGAACCTTGTACTAATCTTTACTTATAAAAACTATAATCTACATTTATTTGATGGGTGAAACTGAGAGTTTTTAAGAAGTCGATAGGCAGTAGAATCCTTTAAGGTTTCCCTTTAAGTTAAATAACCAAAGACTGACTGAGTAGAAGGTCTTGAGAGATTATGATAAAATTCCCTTTATTGCTTAGCATCAGGTACAAGTTCTTTCTTTAAAGAAAAGAGCAAGAAAATTGTCCAAGTTTGTTAACTTCTGTAACGTGAAAAGCTCTTTCATCCTCAAAGGAGTGAAGGAGCAATAAAAATATCCCTTAGTGAATAGTGCCTGCAGAAATCTTGGATGTGGTCCGTTTAGGAGAAGATAAAAAGTCAGTGAAAAGAGATGGTGTTTTTGAGTCTTCCTGTTGAAAACAGCTCTGTGTCTTCATTCCTTTAAGAGAGCGGGAACGGGAGAGACACAGGCATCGAGACAACCGAAGATCACCCTCTCTGGAAAGGTCCTACAAAAAAGAGTATAAGAGATCTGGAAGGTAAGCACTGGGTGGATGCTGCAAGAAGTCATAGGATTGTCTCCTTGAATTCAGATTTTTGTGCTTCTGTAGAATGTCAGCAAGTCTTTATGAGAACTTCAGAGTCTACGATTACCTGCGAAAGGGTAAAGTGGCCCATAACCTGAAAGCATTTTACTTTCAAGATTATGCATGAAGAAATTATTGATAAACTTTCCAAAAATCGGAAATGTTATAGGTCAGTTTAACCGCAGCATTATAAATCTATACATTAATAATTCAAGTAATTTTTTAAAGAATGGAAATTTATAATTATGCTCTTAAATTACTGATTTTAGAAAATAAAAGGAAAACTCTAGTTACACTTTCTTCAGAAAAATGATACTGAGATTGTTGTAATCCCAAACTTAGAGGGTATAACTAGTTCTATATGCAGCAGTAAAATTTGTGGTCTTATTTAATGGTAAGCAAGTAATAGTCCGGGATGGTTCCATGGCCTGGTGGTTAAAGCAGCCGGATCCCACATGGCTGACTGCGTGGTTTGAATCTTAGTGCCAGTGGCTTAAAATATATACCAGGTGTGCATGCATGCATGTCCCAGATTCTGACAGAGTGGAGAGATGGAGAAGGGATTTGTCGTGACCATGCCCCATCGGGGCTGCTTTCTTTCTCTGCCTTTCTCTCTCTGGAGAGTCTACATGCCTTCTGAAAAGACTGAAAAAGAGACGAAAGAGACCAGCAGGTGGCATGGTGGCTGAGGCACTGGATTCCCACATGGCTGACCACAGTTTGAGTCCCAGACCTGGCAGCTTGCATTCTCACTTAACCTCTCTCTCTCTCTGGTCAAAATAAAAATAAAATAAAATAAAATAAACAATTTAATAAATATTTCTTAAAAAAAGAATCTTTTTAA